>NC_088404.1:14441433-14741433 GCF_034236695.1 Oncorhynchus nerka | reverse complement strand
CAGAGAGAGAGAGAGAGAGAGAGAGAGAGAGAGAGAGAGAGAGAAAGAAAGAAAGAAAGAAAGAAAGAAAGAAAGAAAGAAAGAAAGAAAGAAAGAAAGAAAGAAAGAGAAGCACAATCACCAGATGGTGCTTCAAAGTACTGGCAAAGTAGTATGGGTTGCACCTCTGTCACTCGGTCAAGTCATTGCTATTGTTATCAAAGTTCCACAGACGCCACAGACACATTCATGTCCACAGGTTGAATGGGAGCTAATGACTGTTTCACCCAGTGATGTAGTCGAGTCACTACACCTTGAGTCCGAATCGAGTCCCAAGTCCCCTGTGCTCGAGTTCGAGTCCAAGTCCCAGTCACCAATGATCGAGTCACCAGTCCCTATTGCTGAAGTCCGAGTCCCAGTGCTCGAGTCCTGGTCCAAGTGCTCAACTAGCCTAGTTGTAGAATGGGCATCGATATGCTTAATGAACGTAAAAGGCGGCCTGCCTACGTACGATAGAAAGAAAAAAGCTGTTTCCTCAGAGGGAAGAGGGAAACTTGACTACGTTGGCTACAGAACCTTTATATGAAACGCAGTGGGAAAAGAGCAAGACTAGAAATTCACAGGCAGCCTATTCTTCTGGAATCCTGCTTAAAGTGAGAGAAAAATATAGCTAGACTGTTGTTTTACTATTAAACTCAATTCTGCTATTGTTTTTAATTTCGTAAAGCAGCTTGTGTTTCTTAACTAGGCAGATGATAGCTAACTAGAAGGCTGGTGGTGACTGGTTAGCTAAAGTGAATCATTTCATGGGGCACTATAACCACATATGAGTTCAATTGGTACAGAATTCTCACTCACGGGTTCAACAAATACAGCCTTTTACAAGGCACGTCTCAAAATATGTTAACGAGCCAATACCCTGCACCCAACTAGTGGTCAAAAGGTTTTTGGTGCACCAAAGATATGGTACGGTATTCTGTGGGGTGAGTACCATTCTACAGCAATTCTCCCACAGTACACCATCATTTACAGCAATTTACACATTTCAGAGTTTTTTTTACTCTTGATAATACCTCATATTGATATTACCTCATATGTTACAGTGTGTGGACTGACTATGTCTGTATGCTTCATCCAGAATTGGCCTAGATCAAATCGACTCAATATTGTTATGGAAAGCGTTCAACTGAAATGTGTCTTCTTCATTTAACCCAACCCCTCTGAATCAGAGAGGTGCGGGGGGCTGCCATAATCAACATCCACAGCGCCTGGGGAACACTGGGTTAACTGCCTTGCTCAGGGGCAGAACAACAGATTTTTACCTTGTCAGCTCGGGGATTCAATCAGGCAACCTTTCAATTACTGGCCCAATGCTCTAACAACTAGACTACTGTACCTGTACCTGGAGAAGTGGTGCAGTAATTGGGGTTGTACTCCTGGAAGACCCATTTCCTCTTTGTTATTTATGTCTGTTCCATGCTAATATTGAGTTTAAGAAAACATATATTTGTACAGTAGTTTTTAGGGATGCGTGTTGGAAAATTAGCCCAGGCTATAGGTCTTCACCAGGGGTCCCCAATTACATTCAGCCGGGGGTCCCCAATTACATTTTCCTTGAGTGGATGGTCGGGAGGCCGGAACATAGTTATAAATAATTTGTACACTTCAAATTGAACGAAGAATCCCAGACATATTTCTGAAAAACTGAATCATTTCTAACCTCAATTTTCTTTGGGATACGATCACATATGCCTCTCTATTTATGTGTTGGAATACTTGGGATCAGATTTCTCTAATAAAATCACCCAAAACCCTGACCTAACACTGTGGCGCAGCATTGCTGTTAAAGAGAGACGGATCTCCAAATGTCGCTGTCCAATCAGTGGTGCTGGTATCACAGCAGTCTCTATTGCTAACGGTCCATGGTGAGAAAGCATCCTCCTCTCTGATTTGACTGTTTCAGTGGCTGGACCCATTGCTGTCCTAGTCGTGGTGCTATTATATGGCCATGGGGGTGGGTGATTTACCTCGATAGCACCACACATGTCTGCAATTTTCTTAATTTCTTTCTTCAGTGAAATACTGAATACATCTGGAATATACCGTGATATAAAATGTATTTTATACCGCCCACCTATGTGAATTACTGAATCATTTACAGCATGTTAGAGGTCCTTGTCATCTCTGCCCTGATTCAGGCAGGCAGACGGACGCTGGACGCTAAGGCAATATGGCACATTATCTGGAGTCAAGGTGTTGTGTTCAGGTGTTGATTGAACAACATGTCAATCTGGGAGTGCAAAATGGTAGAATTCTCCTTAAAAAAAAGCAAGGACACATTTTGACATGTCAAAATAATATCACATTGGGAACTGCCATGGGTTTCTTCCCAATTCCACCCTGGATTGTGTTCTTCTGCTGGAGGTTGGTTCACCCTAATTTGATTTATTTTCTCCCTCTGGCCCTGCCCCTGGCCCTGCCCCTAGAGAGCATTCATGGCCACAATGTGTGCCCCGTGTGTCAGTGAGGTTCCCTCAATGTCGACAAGAGCCCAGGTTAATGACACCAACAGGGACACAGTAGAAACAACAGTCCACTGTTGTAGAACAGTTACAGTGCTATTTAACAGGCATGGTGTGTGGTACACTCTTAGAAAAAAACGTGCTGTCTTAAACCTAAAGAGGTTCTTCGGCAATAGCAGAGCCCTTTGAAGAACCCTTTTTGGTTCCAGGTAGAACCCTTTTGGGTTCCATGTAGAACCCTTTTGGGTTCCATGTAGAACCCTTTCCACAGAGGGTTCTTCATGGAACCTAAAAGCATTCTACCTGGAACCTCCTCTGAGGACAGCCCAAACAAACTTTTGGAACCCCTTTTTTTTGTACAATCACTGAGAGGGGAAACTTGTCCCTGCATCCTGACCCAGGGATGGCCAGCTATGGTCCCTGACCATGTCAGATTGCTCTTCTGTAGTGTTAAGTCCTCTCTACCATGACAAAGTGAATTACTGAGTGCCAGCTGATCCCTGTCCCGTCCACTAGGGTCCTCATTAGAGCTCAGAACATAGTAAATGGGATAGACTTACAGTACAGAACAGGGTTTGGTTATAGTGCCCACGTGTCTTACAGAACAGTACAGGGTTTGGTTATAGTGCCCACGTGTCTTACAGTACAGTACAGGGTTTGGTTATAGTGCCCACGTGTCTTACAGTACAGTACAGGGTTTGGTTATAGTGCCCACGTGTCTTACAGTACAGTACAGAGCTTGGTTATAGTGCCCACGTGTCTTACAGAACAGTACAGGGTTTGGTTATAGTGCCCACGTGTCTTACAGTACAGTACAGAGCTTGGTTATAGTGCCCACGTGTCTTACAGAACAGTACAGAGCTTGGTTATAGTGCCCACGTGTCTTACAGAACAGTACAGGGTTTGGTTATAGTGCCCACGTGTCTTACAGTACAGTACAGGGTTTGATTATAGTGCCCACGTGTCTTACAGAACAGTACAGGGTTTGGTTATAGTGCCCACGTGTCTTACAGTACAGTACAGAGCTTGGTTATAGTGCCCACGTGTCTTACAGAACAGTACAGGGTTTGGTTATAGTGTCCACATGACTTACAGTACAGAACAGTACAGGGTTTGGTTATAGTGTCCACGTGTCTTACAGAACAGTACAGGGTTTGGTTATAGTGTCCACATGACTTACAGTACAGTACAGTACAGGGTTTGGTTATAGTGCCCACGGGTCTTACAGTACAGTACAGGGTTTGGTTATAGTGCCCACGTGTCTTACAGAACAGTACAGGGTTTGGTTATAGTGTCCACATGACTTACAGTACAGAACAGTACAGGGTTTGGTTATAGTGTCCACGTGTCTTACAGAACAGTACAGGGTTTGGTTATAGTGTCCACATGACTTACAGTACAGTACAGTACAGGGTTTGGTTATAGTGCCCACGTGTCTTACAGTACAGTACAGGGTTTGGTTATAGTGCCCACGTGTCTTACAGTACAGTACAGGGTTTGGTTATAGTGCCCACGTGTCTTACAGTACAGTACAGGGTTTGGTTATAGTGCCCACGTGTCTTACAGAACAGTACAGAGCTTGGTTATAGTGCCCACGTGTCTTACAGTACAGTACAGGGTTTGGTTATAGTGCCCACGTGTCTTACAGAACAGTACAGAGCTTGGTTATAGTGCCCACGTGTCTTACAGTACAGTACAGTACAGGGTTTGGTTATAGTGCCCACGTGTCTTACAGAACAGTACAGAGCTTGGTTATAGTGCCCACGTGTCTTACAGTACAGTACAGTACAGAGCTTGGTTATAGTGCCCACGTGTCTTACAGTACAGTACAGGGTTTGGTTATAGTGCCCACATGACTTACAGTACAGTACAGGGTTTGGTTATAGTGTCCACGTGTCTTACAGTACAGTACAGGGTTTGGTTATAGTGCCCACGTGTCTTACAGTACAGTACAGGGTTTGGTTATAGTGCCCACGTGTCTTACAGAACAGTACAGGGTTTGGTTATAGTGCCCACGTGTCTTACAGAACAGTACAGAGCTTGGTTATAGTGCCCACGTGTCTTACAGAACAGTACAGGGTTTGGTTATAGTGCCCACGTGTCTTACAGAACAGTACAGGGTTTGGTTATAGTGCCCACGTGTCTTACAGAACAGTACAGAGCTTGGTTATAGTGCCCACGTGTCTTACAGAACAGTACAGAGCTTGGTTATAGTGCCCACGTGTCTTACAGTACAGTACAGGGTTTGGTTATAGTGCCCACGTGTCTTACAGAACAGTACAGAGCTTGGTTATAGTGTCCACGTGTCTTACAGTACAGTACAGGGTTTGGTTATAGTGCCCACGTGTCTTACAGAACAGTACAGAGCTTGGTTATAGTGCCCACGTGTCTTACAGAACAGTACAGGGTTTGGTTATAGTGCCCACGTGTCTTACAGAACAGTACAGGGTTTGGTTATAGTGCCCACGTGTCTTACAGAACAGTACAGAGCTTGGTTATAGTGCCCACGTGTCTTACAGAACAGTACAGAGCTTGGTTATAGTGCCCACGTGTCTTACAGTACAGTACAGGGTTTGGTTATAGTGCCCACGTGTCTTACAGAACAGTACAGGGTTTGGTTATAGTGCCCACGTGTCTTACAGTACAGTACAGAGCTTGGTTATAGTGCCCACGTGTCTTACAGAACAGTACAGGGTTTGGTTATAGTGCCCATGTGTCTTACAGTACAGTACAGGGTTGGTTATAGTGCCCACGTGTCTTACAGAACAGTACAGGGTTTGGTTATAGTGCCCACGTGTCTTACAGAACAGTACAGAGCTTGGTTATAGTGCCCACGTGTCTTACAGAACAGTACAGGGTTTGGTTATAGTGCCCACGTGTCTTATAGTACAGTACAAGGTTTGGTTATAGTGTCCACATTACTTACAGTAGAGTACAGTGTCATGACGTGGCAATTTCTGGGTGTAGATAGTGGCTTCCCCCTCTCTCTCACTCTCTCCTACACCCAGGTTCTGTTACCTCATGTCGTAAATTCCTGGAGGAGACTCTCTCCCCCTGGCCATGGAGAAAGAGAGAGACAGAGAGAACAAAGGAATTCACAAAATGGGAATTTGACACAAAATGTCCACTTGTGAGAAGGTGGGAATGGTCTGTGGACACTTAAAGGATGGGTATGACGAGTATGATTCATTTAGTGACCTCAGATAGGACTGGAAACACACATAACTATATATCTGAATGTGTACATTTCTCAGTTATGGGGTTTGCATCTGATTATTGTATAAAATGAATGAGTAAAGATAAAACTATTTGTGAAATTATGTAATATGATGTTATACCTTTAATGTGAGAGAATTGTATTCCCTTTCAAGTTGAACTAAGTCATTGGCCCTCCACCGTGAGGACAGAAAGGATCTGGCGTCATAGAACAGCCTTTAATATTGTTACAAATAAAATCCCCTCCTGAGGAAATCCTCTTCAGACCACAAAAACCTCAGTTTGCAATGGTTGTTGAATTCCTAACCATACCACGTGGAACATTGGCTACACGGCTGGAAATGGTTCAACTCTGAGACTATCGATCCCGACAGAATAAGAGCAAATCTTAGATACTAATTACTAGTCTGCAGCTAGAAATGATGTAAACCTGGGATGCTATTACCGACAACCGCCGAAACATCTATTCTATGAGAACATTTCTGAATGGTACTCTGAAGTATCCATTCTAACCACGAAAGACTTTGATCTTCAGGGAAGCAGAGAGAGAGAGAAAGGGACTCGGATGAACTCTCCAACAGACGGACTGACGATTCCAACAGAGATGATGATGACACACTGGGCGTAAATATATATTGATTGCAATTATTCCCGAATGAGTGAGCGTTCATGTGTAAAGGATTAGCATTTCAATTAATATAATTATTAACTGTGTAGTGGTCCCTTTTGTCTTTCCCGCTCTCTCAGTCCACACACCCTTCCCAGTCCACACCCCCTTCCCAGTCCACACCCACTTCCCTTTGTCCTCCAAGCCATCATATCGGCTTAGCCCACTAGGGAATCCTCCCTATCCTTGTTAGTGAAATATATCTACTGTTTGTTTATGCATTTCTGTGATTGTTTAGATAGATAGATGTTTGGAATGAGACTGACGTCAGGTAAATAATCATTACTTAATACGAAGACTAATTGATCAGATATGAAAATATCTGAAGAGTTATATTAGGAAAATTATAACTTTGTAATCTGAAGGTTTTCCTTGGTGCCCCGACTTCCTAGTTAATTACATTTACATGATTAGTTTAATCACGTAATAATAATTACAGAGAATTGATTTGATAAAATAACAGTCTTCAATTTGAATGATGCCAAAGACACGACAAGAGGGTTTGGTTATAGTGTCCACATGACTTACAGTACAGTACAGTACAGTACAGGGTTTGGTTATAGTGTCCACATGACTTACAGTACAGTACAGGGTTTGGTTATAGTGTCCACATGACTTACAGTACAGTACAGGGTTTGGTTATAGTGTCCACATGACTTACAGTACAGTACAGGGTTTGGTTATAGTGTCCACATGACTTACAGTACAGTACAGGGTTTGGTTATAGTGTCAACATGACTTACAGTACAGTACAGTACAGTACAGGGTTTGGTTATAGTGTCCACATGACTTACAGTACAGTACAGGGTTTGGTTATAGTGTCCACATGACTTACAGTACAGTACAGTACAGGGTTTGGTTATAGTGTCCACATGACTTACAGTACAGTACAGGGTTTGGTTATAGTGTCCACATGACTTACAGTACAGTACAGGGTTTGGTTTTAGTGTCCACATGACTTACAGTACAGTACAGTACAGTACAGTACAGGGTTTGGTTAGTGTCCACATGACTTACAGTACAGTACAGGGTTTGGTTATAGTGTCCACATGACTTACAGTACAGTACAGGGTTTGGTTATAGTGTCCACATGACTTACAGTACAGTACAGGGTTTGGTTATAGTGTCCACATGACTACAGGGTTTACATGTACAGTACAGTACAGTACAGGGTTTGGTTATAGTGTCCACATGACTTACAGTACAGTACAGGGTTTGGTTATAGTGTCCACATGACTTACAGTACAGTACAGTACAGGGTTTGGTTATAGTGTCCACATGACTTACAGTACAGTACAGGGTTTGGTTATAGTGTCCACATGACTTACAGTACAGTACAGGGTTTGGTTATAGTGTCCACATGACTTACAGTACAGTACAGGGTTTGGTTATAGTGTCCACATGACTTACAGTACAGTACAGGGTTTGGTTATAGTGTCCACATGACTTACAGTACAGTACAGGGTTTGGTTATAGTGTCCACATGACTTACAGTACAGTACAGGGTTTGGTTATAGTGTCCACATGTGTCCACATGACTTACAGTACAGTACAGTACAGGGTTTGGTTATAGTGTCCACATGACTTACAGTACAGTACAGTACAGGGTTTGATTATAGTGTCCACATGACTTACAGTACAGTACAAGGTTTGGTTATAGTGCCCACATGACTTACAGTACAGTACAGGGTTTGGTTATAGTGTCCACATGACTTACAGTACAGTACAGGGTTTGGTTATAGTGTCCACATGACTTACAGTACAGTACAGGGTTTGGTTATAGTGTCCACATGACTTACAGTACAGTACAGGGTTTGGTTATAGTGTCCACATGACTTACAGTACAGTACAGTACAGGGTTTGGTTATAGTGTCCACATGACTTACAGTACAGTACAGGGTTTGGTTATAGTGTCCACATGACTTACAGTACAGTACAGGGTTTGGTTATAGTGTCCACATGACTTACAGTACAGTACAGGGTTTGGTTATAGTGTCCACATGACTTACAGTACAGTACAGGGTTTGGTTATAGTGTCCACATGACTTACAGTACAGTACAGGGTTTGGTTATAGTGTCCACATGACTTACAGTACAGTACAGTACAGGGTTTGGTTATAGTGTCCACATGACTTACAGTACAGTACAGTACAGTACAGTACAGTACAGGGTTTGGTTATAGTGCCCACATGACTTACAGTACAGTACAGTACAGGGTTTGGTTATAGTGTCCACATGACTTACAGTACAGTACAGGGTTTGGTTATAGTGTCCACATGACTTACAGTACAGTACAGGGTTTGGTTATAGTGTCCACATGACTTACAGTACAGTACAGGGTTTGGTTATAGTGTCCACATGACTTACAGTACAGTACAGGGTTTGGTTATAGTGTCCACATGACTTACAGTACAGTACAGTACAGGGTTTGGTTATAGTGTCCACATGACTTACAGTACAGTACAGTACAGTACAGGGTTTGGTTATAGTGTCCACATGACTTACAGTACAGTACAGGGTTTGGTTATAGTGTCCACATGACTTACAGTACAGTACAGGGTTTGGTTATAGTGTCCACATGACTTACAGTACAGTACAGGGTTTGGTTATAGTGTCCACATGACTTACAGTACAGTACAGGGTTTGGTTATAGTGTCCACATGACTTACAGGGTTTGGTTATAGTGTCCACATGTACAGTACAGGGTTTGGTTATAGTGTCCACATGACTTACAGTACAGGGTTTGGTTATAGTGCCCACATGACTTACAGTACAGTACAGGGTTTGGTTATAGTGTCCACATGACTTACAGTACAGTACAGGGTTTGGTTATAGTGTCCACATGACTTACAGTACAGTACAGGGTTTGGTTATAGTGTCCACATGACTTACAGTACAGTACAGGGTTTGGTTATAGTGTCCACATGACTTACAGTACAGTACAGGGTTTGGTTATAGTGTCCACATGACTTACAGTACAGTACAGGGTTTGGTTATAGTGTCCACATGACTTACAGTACAGTACAGGGTTTGGTTATAGTGCCCACATGACTTACAGTACAGTACAGGGTTTGGTTATAGTGTCCACATGACTTACAGTACAGTACAGTTATAGTGTCCACATGACTTACAGTACAGTACAGGGTTTGGTTATAGTGTCCACATGACTTACAGTACAGTACAGTACAGGGTTTGGTTATAGTGTCCACATGACTTACAGTACAGTACAGGGTTTGGTTATAGTGTCCACATGACTTACAGTACAGTACAGGGTTTGGTTATAGTGTCCACATGACTTACAGTACAGTACAGTGTCCACATGACTTACAGTACAGTACAGGGTTTGGTTATAGTGTCCACATGACAGGGTTTGGTTATAGTACAGTACAGTACAGGGTTTGGTTATAGTGTCCACATGACTTACAGTACAGTACAGGGTTTGGTTATAGTGTCCACATGACTTACAGTACAGTACAGTACAGGGTTTGGTTATAGTGTCCACATGACTTACAGTACAGTACAGGGTTTGGTTATAGTGTCCACATGACTTACAGTACAGTACAGGGTTTGGTTATAGTGTCCACATGACTTACAGTACAGTACAGGGTTTGGTTATAGTGTCCACATGACTTACAGTACAGTACAGGGTTTGGTTATAGTGTCCACATGACTTACAGTACAGTACAGGGTTTGGTTATAGTGTCCACATGACTTACAGTACAGTACAGTACAGGGTTTGGTTATAGTGTCCACATGACTTACAGTACAGTACAGGGTTTGGTTATAGTGTCCACATGACTTACAGTACAGTACAGGGTTTGGTTATAGTGTCCACATGACTTACAGTACAGTACAGTGACAGGGTTTGGTTATAGTGTCCACATGACAGTACAGTACAGGGTTTGGTTATAGTGTCCACATGACTTACAGTACAGTACAGGGTTTGGTTATAGTGTCCACATGACTTACAGTACAGTACAGGGTTTGGTTATAGTGTCCACATGACTTACAGTACAGTACAGGGTTTGGTTATAGTGTCCACATGACTTACAGTACAGGGTTTGGTTATAGTGCCCACATGACTTACAGTACAGTACAGGGTTTGGTTATAGTGTCCACATGACTTACAGTACAGTACAGGGTTTGGTTATAGTGTCCACATGACTTACAGTACAGTACAGGGTTTGGTTATAGTGTCCACATGACTTACAGTACAGTACAGGGTTTGGTTATAGTGTCCACATGACTTACAGTACAGTACAGGGTTTGGTTATAGTGTCCACATGTACAGTACAGGGTTTGGTTATAGTGCCCACATGACTTACAGTACAGTACAGTACAGGGTTTGGTTATAGTGTCCACATGACTTACAGTACAGTACAGGGTTTGGTTATAGTGTCCACATGACTTACAGTACAGTACAGGGTTTGGTTATAGTGTCCACATGACTTACAGTACAGTACAGTACAGGGTTTGGTTATAGTGTCCACATGACTTACAGTACAGTACATGACAGTACAGTACAGTACAGTACAGGGTTTGGTTATAGTGTCCACATGACTTACAGTACAGTACAGGGTTTGGTTATAGTGTCCACATGACTTACAGTACAGTACAGGGTTTGGTTATAGTGTCCACATGACTTACAGTACAGTACAGGGTTTGGTTATAGTGTCCACATGACTTACAGTACAGTACAGGGTTTGGTTATAGTGTCCACATGACTTACAGTACAGTACAGGGTTTGGTTATAGTGTCCACATGACTTACAGTACAGTACAGGGTTTGGTTATAGTGTCCACATGACTTACAGTACAGTACAGGGTTTGGTTATAGTGTCCACATGACTTACAGTACAGTACAGGGTTTGGTTATAGTGTCCACATGACTTACAGTACAGTACAGGGTTTGGTTATAGTGTCCACATGACTTACAGTACAGTACAGGGTTTGGTTATAGTGTCCACATGACTTACAGTACAGTACAGGGTTTGGTTATAGTGTCCACATGACTTACAGTACAGTACAGTACAGTACAGGGTTTGGTTATAGTGTCCACATGACTTACAGTACAGTACAGTACAGTACAGTACAGTACAGTACAGGGTTTGGTTATAGTGTCCACATGACTTACAGTACAGTACAGGGTTTGGTTATAGTGTCCACATGACTTACAGTACAGTACAGGGTTTGGTTATAGTGTCCACATGACTTACAGTACAGTACAGGGTTTGGTTATAGTGTCCACATGACTTACAGTACAGTACAGGGTTTGGTTATAGTGTCCAC
Source organism: Oncorhynchus nerka (assembly GCF_034236695.1). NCBI lineage: Eukaryota > Metazoa > Chordata > Actinopteri > Salmoniformes > Salmonidae > Oncorhynchus > Oncorhynchus nerka. The sequence continues at coordinate 14,729,761 of NC_088404.1, read as the reverse complement.
ATGACTTACAGTACAGTACAGTGACTTACAGTACAGTACAGGGTTTGGTTATAGTGTCCACATGACTTACAGTACAGTACAGGGTTTGGTTATAGTGTCCACATGACTTACAGTACAGTACAGGGTTTGGTTATAGTGTCCACATGACTTACAGTACAGTACAGGGTTTGGTTATAGTGTCCACATGACTTACAGTACAGTACAGGGTTTGGTTATAGTGTCCACATGACTTACAGTACAGTACAGTGCAGGGTTTGGTTATAGTGTCCAAATGACTTACAGTACCTTACAGGGTTTGGTTATAGTGTCCACATGACTTACAGTACTGTACAGGGTTTGGTTATAGTGTCCACATGACTTACAGTACAGTACAGGGTTTGGTTATAGTGTCCACATGACTTACAGTACAGTACAGGGTTTGGTTATAGTGTACAGTACAGTACAGTACAGGGTTTGGTTATAGTGTCCACATGACTTACAGTACAGTACAGGGTTTGGTTATAGTGTCCACATGACTTACAGTACAGTACAGTACAGTACAGGGTTTGGTTATAGTGTCCACATGACTTACAGTACAGTACAGGGTTTGGTTATAGTGTCCACATGACTTACAGTACAGTACAGGGTTTGGTTATAGTGTCCACATGACTTACAGTACAGTACAGTACAGGGTTTGGTTATAGTGTCCACATGACTTACAGTACAGTACAGTACAGGGTTTGGTTATAGTGTCCACATGACTTACAGTACAGTACAGGGTTTGGTTATAGTGTCCACATGACTTACAGTACAGTACAGGGTTTGGTTATAGTGTCCACATGACTTACAGTACAGTACAGGGTTTGGTTATAGTGTCCACATGACTTACAGTACAGTACAGGGTTTGGTTATAGTGTCCACATGACTTACAGTACAGTACAGTACAGGGTTTGGTTATAGTGTCCACATGACTTACAGTACAGTACAGGGTTTGGTTATAGTGTCCACATGACTTACAGTACAGTACAGGGTTTGGTTATAGTGTCCACATGACTTACAGTACAGTACAGGGTTTGGTTATAGTGTACATGACTTACAGTACAGTACAGGGTTTGGTTATAGTGTCCACATGACTTACAGTACAGTACAGTACAGGGTTTGGTTATAGTGTCCACATGACTTACAGTACAGTACAGGGTTTGGTTATAGTGTACATGACTTACAGGGTTTGGTTATAGTGTCCACATGACTTACAGTACAGTACAGGGTTTGGTTATAGTGTCCACATGACTTACAGTACAGTACAGTACAGTACAGGGTTTGGTTATAGTGTCCACATGACTTACAGTACAGTACAGTACAGGGTTTGGTTATAGTGTCCACATGACTTACAGTACAGTACAGGGTTTGGTTATAGTGTCCACATGACTTACAGTACAGTACAGGGTTTGGTTATAGTGTCCACATGACTTACAGTACAGTACAGGGTTTGGTTATAGTGTCCACATGACTTACAGTACAGTACAGGGTTTGGTTATAGTGTCCACATGTACAGTACACAGGGTTTGGTTATAGTGTCCACATGACTTACAGTACAGTACAGGGTTTGGTTATAGTGTCCACATGACTTACAGTACAGTACAGGGTTTGGTTATAGTGTCCACATGACTTACAGTACAGTACAGGGTTTGGTTATAGTGTCCACATGACTTACAGTACAGTACAGGGTTTGGTTATAGTGTCCACATGACTTACAGTACAGTACAGTACAGGGTTTGGTTATAGTGTCCACATGACTTACAGTACAGTACAGGGTTTGGTTATAGTGTCCACATGACTTACAGTACAGTACAGTACAGGGTTTGGTTATAGTGTCCACATGACTTACAGTACAGACTTACAGTACAGTACAGGGTTTGGTTATAGTGTCCACATGACTTACAGTACAGTACAGGGTTTGGTTATAGTGTCCACATGACTTACAGTACAGTACAGGGTTTGGTTATAGTGTCCACATGACTTACAGTACAGTACAGGGTTTGGTTATAGTGTCCACATGACTTACAGTACAGTACAGGGTTTGGTTATAGTGTCCACATGACTTACAGTACAGTACAGTACAGGGTTTGGTTATAGTGTCCACATGACTTACAGTACAGTACAGGGTTTGGTTATAGTGTCCACATGACTTACAGTACAGTACAGGGTTTGGTTATAGTGTCCACATGACTTACAGTACAGTACAGGGTTTGGTTATAGTGTCCACATGACTTACAGTACAGTACAGGGTTTGGTTATAGTGTCCACATGACTTGACAGTACAGTACAGTACAGTACAGTACAGGGTTTGGTTATAGTGTCCACATGACTTACAGTACAGTACAGGGTTTGGTTATAGTGTCCACATGACTTACAGTACAGTACAGGGTTTGGTTATAGTGTCCACATGACTTACAGTACAGTACAGGGTTTGGTTATAGTGTCCACATGACTTACAGTACAGTACAGTACAGGGTTTGGTTATAGTGTCCACATGACAGTACAGTACAGGGTTTGGTTATAGTGTCCACATACAGTACAGTACAGGGTTTGGTTATAGTGTCCACATGACTTACAGTACAGTACAGGGTTTGGTTATAGTGTCCACATGACTTACAGTACAGTACAGGGTTTGGTTATAGTGTCCACATGACTTACAGTACAGTACAGTACAGGGTTTGGTTATAGTGTCCACATGACTTACAGTACAGTACAGGGTTTGGTTATAGTGTCCACATGACTTACAGTACAGTACAGGGTTTGGTTATAGTGACTTCCACATGAGTGTCCACAGTACAGTACAGTACAGGGTTTGGTTATAGTGTCCACATGACTTACAGTACAGTACAGGGTTTGGTTATAGTGTCCACATGACTTACAGTACAGTACAGGGTTTGGTTATAGTGTCCACATGACTTACAGTACAGTACAGGGTTTGGTTATAGTGTCCACATGACTTACAGTACAGTACAGGGTTTGGTTATAGTGTCCACATGACTTACAGTACAGTACAGGGTTTGGTTATAGTGTCCACATGACTTACAGTACAGTACAGGGTTTGGTTATAGTGTCCACATGACTTACAGTACAGTACAGTACAGGGTTTGGTTATAGTGTCCACATGACTTACAGTACAGTACAGGGTTTGGTTATAGTGTCCACATGACTTACAGTACAGTACAGGGTTTGGTTATAGTGTCCACATGACTTACAGTACAGTACAGGGTTTGGTTATAGTGTCCACATGACTTACAGTACAGTACAGTACAGGGTTTGGTTATAGTGTCCACATGACTTACAGTACAGTACAGGGTTTGGTTATAGTGTCCACATGACTTACAGTACAGACTTATAGTGTCCACATGACTTACAGTACAGTACAGTACAGGGTTTGGTTATAGTGTCCACATGACTTACAGTACAGTACAGGGTTTGGTTATAGTGTCCACATGACTTACAGTACAGTACAGGGTTTGGTTATAGTGTCCACATGACTTACAGTACAGTACAGGGTTTGGTTATAGTGTCCACATGACTTACAGTACAGTACAGGGTTTGGTTATAGTGTCCACATGACTTACAGTACAGTACAGTACAGGGTTTGGTTATAGTGTCCACATGACTTACAGTACAGTACAGGGTTTGGTTATAGTCCACATGTACAGTACAGTACATAGTGTCCACATGACTTACAGTACAGTACAGGGTTTGGTTATAGTGTCCACATGACTTACAGTACAGTACAGGGTTTGGTTATAGTGTCCACATGACTTACAGTACAGTACAGGGTTTGGTTATAGTGTCCACATGACTTACAGTACAGTACAGGGTTTGGTTATAGTGTCCACATGACTTACAGTACAGTACAGGGTTTGGTTATAGTGTCCACATGACTTACAGTACAGTACAGGGTTTGGTTATAGTGTCCACATGACTTACAGTACAGTACAGGGTTTGGTTATAGTGTCCACATGACAGTACAGTACAGGGTTTGGTTATAGTACAGTACAGTACAGGGTTTGGTTATAGTGTCCACATGACTTACAGTACAGTACAGGGTTTGGTTATAGTGTCCACATGACTTACAGTACAGTACAGGGTTTGGTTATAGTGTCCACATGACTTACAGTACAGTAGCAGGGTTTGGTTATAGTGTCCACATGACTTACAGTACAGTACAGGGTTTGGTTATAGTGTCCACATGACTTACAGTACAGTACACAGTACATGACTTACAGTACAGTACAGGGTTTGGTTATAGTGTCCACATGATACAGACAGGGTTTGGTTATACAGTACAGTACAGTACAGGGTTTGGTTATAGTGTCCACATGACTTACAGTACATGTACAGTACAGTACAGGGTTTGGTTATAGTGTCCACATGACTTACAGTACAGTACAGGGTTTGGTTATAGTGTCCACATGACTTACAGTACAGTACAGGGTTTGGTTATAGTGTCCACATGACTTACAGTACAGTACAGTACAGGGTTTGGTTATAGTGTCCACATGACTTACAGTACAGTACAGTACAGGTTTGGTTATAGTGTCCACATGACTTACAGTACAGTACAGGGTTTGGTTATAGTGTCCACATGACTTACAGTACAGTACAGGGTTTGGTTATAGTGTCCACATGACTTACAGTACAGTACAGGGTTTGGTTATAGTGTCCACATGACTTACAGTACAGTACAGAGCAGGGTTTGGTTATAGTGTCCACATGACTTACAGTACAGTACAGGGTTTGGTTATAGTGTCCACATGACTTACAGTACAGTACAGGGTTTGGTTATAGTGTCCACATGACTTACAGTACAGTACAGGGTTTGGTTATAGTGTCCACATGACTTACAGTACAGTACAGTACAGTACAGGGTTTGGTTATAGTGTCCACATGACTTACAGTACAGTACAGGGTTTGGTTATAGTGTCCACATGACTTACAGTACAGTACAGGGTTTGGTTATAGTGTCCACATGACTTACAGTACAGTACAGTGCAGGGTTTGGTTATAGTGTCCACATGACTTACAGTACAGTACAGGGTTTGGTTATAGTGTCCACATGACTTACAGTACAGTACAGTACAGGGTTTGGTTATAGTGTCCACATGACTTACAGTACAGTACAGGGTTTGGTTATAGTGTCCACATGACTTACAGTACAGTACAGGGTTTGGTTATAGTGTCCACATGACTTACAGTACAGTACAGGGTTTGGTTATAGTGTCCACATGACTTACAGTACAGTACAGTACAGTACAGGGTTTGGTTATAGTGTCCACATGACTTACAGTACAGTACAGTACAGGGTTTGGTTATAGTGTCCACATGACTTACAGTACTTACAGTACAGGGTTTGGTTATAGTGTCCACATGACTTACAGTACAGTACAGGGTTTGGTTATAGTGTCCACATGACTTACAGTACAGTACAGGGTTTGGTTATAGTGTCCACATGACTTACAGTACAGTACAGTACAGGGTTTGGTTATAGTGTCCACATGACTTACAGTACAGTACAGGGTTTGTTATAGTGTCCACATGACTTACAGTACAGTCCACAGGGTTTGTTATAGTGTCCACATGTACAGTACAGTACAGGGTTTGGTTATAGTGTCCACATGACTTACAGTACAGTACAGGGTTTGGTTATAGTGTCCACATGACTTACAGTACAGTACAGGGTTTGGTTATAGTGTCCACATGACTTACAGTACAGTACAGTACAGGGTTTGGTTATAGTGTCCACATGACTTACAGTACAGTACAGGGTTTGGTTATAGTGTCCACATGACTTACAGTACAGTACAGTACAGGGTTTGGTTATAGTGTCCACATGACTTACAGTACAGTACAGGGTTTGGTTATAGTGTCCACAGTACAGGGTTTGGTTATAGTTCCACACAGTACAGTACAGGGTTTGGTTATAGTGTCCACATGACTTACAGTACAGTACAGGGTTTGGTTATAGTGTCCACATGACTTACAGTACAGTACATGACTTACAGTACAGTACAGGGTTTGGTTATAGTGTCCACATGACTTACAGTACAGTACAGGGTTTGGTTATAGTGTCCACATGACTTACAGTACAGTACAGGGTTTGGTTATAGTGTCCACATGACTTACAGTACAGTACAGGGTTTGGTTATAGTGTCCACATGACTTACAGTACAGTACAGTACAGTACAGTAAAGGGTTTGGTTATAGTGCCCACATGACTTACAGTACAGTACAGGGTTTGGTTATAGTACAGTACAGGTTTGGTTATAGTGTCCACATGACTTACAGTACAGGGTTTGGTTATAGTGCCCACATGACTTACAGTACAGTACAGGGTTTGGTTATAGTGTCCACATGACTTACAGTACAGTACAGGGTTTGGTTATAGTGTCCACATGACTTACAGTACAGTACAGGGTTTGGTTATAGTGTCCACATGACTTACAGTACAGTACAGGGTTTGGTTATAGTGTCCACATGACTTACAGTACAGTACAGGGTTTGGTTATAGTGTCCACATGACTTACAGTACAGTACAGTACAGGGTTTGGTTATAGTGTCCACATGACTTACAGTACAGTACAGGGTTTGGTTATAGTGTCCACATGACTTACAGTACAGTACAGGGTTTGGTTATAGTGTCCACATGACTTACAGTACAGTACAGGGTTTGGTTATAGTGTCCACATGACTTACAGTACAGTACAGGGTTTGGTTATAGTGTCCACATGACTTACAGTACAGTACAGGGTTTGGTTATAGTGTCCACATGACTTACAGTACAGTACAGGGTTTGGTTATAGTGTCCACATGACTTACAGGGTTTGGTTATAGTGTCCACATGACTTACAGTACAGTACAGGGTTTGGTTATAGTGTCCACATGACTTACAGTACAGTACAGTACAGGGTTTGGTTATAGTGTCCACATGACTTACAGTACAGTACAGGGTTTGGTTATAGTGTCCACATGACTTACAGTACAGTACAGGGTTTGGTTATAGTGTCCACATGACTTACAGTACAGTACAGTGCAGGGTTTGGTTATAGTGTCCACATGACTTACAGTACAGTACAGGGTTTGGTTATAGTGTCCACATGACTTACAGTACAGTACAGGGTTTGGTTATAGTGTCCACATGACTTACAGTACAGTACAGTACAGTACATAGTGTCCACATGTTTGGTTATAGTGTCCACATGACTTACAGTACAGTACAGGGTTTGGTTATAGTGTCCACATGACTTACAGTACAGTACAGGGTTTGGTTATAGTGTCCACATGACTTACAGTACAGTACAGTACAGGGTTTGGTTATAGTGTCCACATGACTTACAGTACAGTACAGGGTTTGGTTATAGTGTCCACATACTTACAGTACAGTACAGGGTTTGGTTATAGTGTCCACATGACTTACAGTACAGTACAGGGTTTGGTTATAGTGTCCACATGACTTACAGTACAGTACAGGGTTTGGTTATAGTGTCCACATGACTTACAGTACAGTACAGGGTTTGGTTATAGTGTCCACATGACTTACAGTACAGTACAGTACAGGGTTTGGTTATAGTGTCCACATGACTTACAGTACAGTACAGGGTTTGGTTATAGTGTCCACATGACTTACAGTACAGTACAGGGTTTGGTTATAGTGTCCACATGACTTACAGTACAGTACAGGGTTTGGTTATAGTGTCCACATGACTTACAGTACAGTACAGGGTTTGGTTATAGTGTCCACATGACTTACACATGACTTATAGTACAGTACAGTACAGGGTTTGGTTATAGTGTCCACATGACTTACAGTACAGTACAGGGTTTGGTTATAGTGTACAGTACAGGGTTTGGTTATAGTGTCCACATGACTTACAGTACAGTACAGGGTTTGGTTATAGTGTCCACATGACTTACAGTACAGTACAGGGTTTGGTTATAGTGTCCACATGACTTACAGTACAGTACAGGGTTTGGTTATAGTGTCCACATGACTTACAGTACAGTACAGGGTTTGGTTATAGTACATGACTTACAGGTTTACAGGGTTTGGTTATAGTGTCCACATGACTTACAGTACAGTACAGGGTTTGGTTATAGTGTCCACATGACTTACAGTACAGTACAGTGCAGGGTTTGGTTATAGTGTCCACATGACTTACAGTACCGTACAGGGTTTGGTTATAGTGTCCACATGACTTACAGTACAGTACAGGGTTTGGTTATAGTGTCCACATGACTTACAGTACAGTACAGGGTTTGGTTATAGTGTCCACATGACTTACAGTACAGTACAGGGTTTGGTTATAGTGTCCACATGACTTACAGTACAGTACAGTACAGGGTTTGGTTATAGTGTCCACATGACTTACAGTACAGTACAGTACAGTACAGTACAGTACAGTACAGTAAAGGGTTTGGTTATAGTGCCCACATGACTTACAGTACAGTACAGTACAGGGTTTGGTTATAGTGTCCACATGACTTACAGTACAGTACAGGGTTTGGTTATAGTGTCCACATGACTTACAGTACAGTACAGGGTTTGGTTATAGTGTCCACATGACTTACAGTACAGTACAGGGTTTGGTTATAGTGTCCACATGACTTACAGTACAGTACAGGGTTTGGTTATAGTGTCCACATGACTTACAGTACAGTACAGGGTTTGGTTATAGTGTCCACATGACTTACAGTACAGACAGTACAGTACAGGGTTTGGTTATAGTGTCCACATGACTTACAGTACAGTACAGGGTTTGGTTATAGTGTCCACATGACTTACAGTACAGTACAGGGTTTGGTTATAGTGTCCACATGACTTACAGTACAGTACAGGGTTTGGTTATAGTGTCCACATGACTTACAGTACAGTACAGAGCAGGGTTTGGTTATAGTGTCCACATGACTTACAGTACAGTACAGGGTTTGGTTATAGTGTCCACATGACTTACAGTACAGTACAGGGTTTGGTTATAGTGTCCACATGACTTACAGTACAGTACAGGGTTTGGTTATAGTGGACTTACAGTTACAGGGTTTGGTTATAGTGTCCACATGACTTACAGTACAGTACAGGGTTTGGTTATAGTGTCCACATGACTTACAGTACAGTACAGGGTTTGGTTATAGTGTCCACATGACTTACAGTACAGTACAGGGTTTGGTTATAGTGTCCACATGACTTACAGTACAGTACAGGGTTTGGTTATAGTGTCCACATGACTTACAGTACAGTACAGGGTTTGGTTATAGTGTCCACATGACTTACAGTACAGTACAGGGTTTGGTTATAGTGTCCACATGACTTACAGTACAGTACAGGGTTTGGTTATAGTGTCCACATGACTTACAGTACAGTACAGGGTTTGGTTATAGTGTGTCCACATGAGTGTCCACATGACTTACAGTACAGTACAGTACAGTGACAGGGTTTGGTTTTATAGTGTCCACATGACTTACAGTACAGTACAGGGTTTGGTTATAGTGTCCACATGACTTACAGTACAGTACAGTACAGTACAGTACAGGGTTTGGTTATAGTGTCCACATGACTTACAGTACAGTACAGGGTTTGGTTATAGTGTCCACATGACTTACAGTACAGTACAGGGTTTGGTTATAGTGTCCACATGACTTACAGTACAGTACAGGGTTTGGTTATAGTGTCCACATGACTTACAGTACAGTACAGGGTTTGGTTATAGTGTCCACATGACTTACAGTACAGTACAGGGTTTGGTTATAGTGTCCACATGACTTACAGTACAGTACAGGGTTTGGTTATAGTGTCCACATGACTTACAGTACAGTACAGGGTTTGGTTATAGTGTCCACATGACTTACAGTACAGTACAGTTATACACATGACTTACAGTACAGGGTTTGGTTATAGTGTCCACATGACTTACAGTACAGTACAGGGTTTGGTTATAGTGTCCACATGACTTACAGTACAGTACAGGGTTTGGTTATAGTGTCCACATGACTTACAGTACAGTACAGTACAGTGCAGGGTTTGGTTATAGTGTCCACATGACTTACAGTACAGTACAGGGTTTGGTTATAGTGTCCACATGACTTACAGTACAGTACAGGGTTTGGTTATAGTGTCCACATGACTTACAGTACAGTACAGGGTTTGGTTATAGTGTCCACATGACTTACAGTACAGTACAGTACAGGGTTTGGTTATAGTGTCCACATGACTTACAGTACAGTACAGGGTTTGGTTATAGTGTCCACATGACTTACAGTACAGTACAGTACAGGGTTTGGTTATAGTGTCCACATGACTTACAGTACAGTACAGGGTTTGGTTATAGTGTCCACATGACTTACAGTACAGTACAGTACAGTACAGTAAAGGGTTTGGTTATAGTGCCCACATGACTTACAGTACAGTACAGTACAGGGTTTGGTTATAGTGTCCACATGACTTACAGTACAGTACAGGGTTTGGTTATAGTGTCCACATGACTTACAGTACAGTACAGGGTTTGGTTATAGTGTCCACATGACTTACAGTACAGTACAGGGTTTGGTTATAGTGTCCACATGACTTACAGTACAGTACAGTACAGTACAGGGTTTGGTTATAGTGTCCACATGACTTACAGTACAGTACAGGGTTTGGTTATAGTGTCCACATGACTTACAGTACAGTACAGGGTTTGGTTATAGTGTCCACATGACTTACAGTACAGTACAGGGTTTGGTTATAGTGTCCACATGACTTACAGTACAGTACAGGGTTTGGTTATAGTGTCCACATGACTTACAGTACAGTACAGGGTTTGGTTATAGTGTCCACATGACTTACAGTACAGTACAGGGTTTGGTTATAGTGTCCACATGACTTACAGTACAGTACAGTACAGGGTTTGGTTATAGTGTCCACATGACTTACAGTACAGTACAGTACAGTACAGGGTTTGGTTATAGTGTCCACATGACTTACAGTACAGTACAGGGTTTGGTTATAGTGTCCACATGACTTACAGTACAGTACAGGGTTTGGTTATAGTGTCCACATGACTTACAGTACAGTACAGTACAGGGTTTGGTTATAGTGTCCACATGACTTACAGTACAGTACAGTACAGGGTTTGGTTATAGTGTCCACATGACTTACAGTACAGTACAGGGTTTGGTTATAGTGTCCACATGACTTACAGTACAGTACAGGGTTTGGTTATAGTGTCCACATGATGACTTACAGTACAGTACAGTACAGGGTTTGGTTATAGTGTCCACATGACTTACAGGGTTTGGTTATAGTGTCCACATGACTTACAGTACAGTACAGGGTTTGGTTATAGTGTCCACATGACTTACAGTACAGTACAGGGTTTGGTTATAGTGTCCACATGACTTACAGTACAGTACAGGGTTTGGTTATAGTGTCCACATGACTTACAGTACAGTACAGGGTTTGGTTATAGTGTCCACATGACTTACAGTACAGTACAGGGTTTGGTTATAGTGTCCACATGACTTACAGTACAGTACAGGGTTTGGTTATAGTGTCCACATGACTTACAGTACAGTACAGTACAGTACAGGGTTTGGTTATAGTGTCCACATGACTTACAGTACAGTACAGGGTTTGGTTATAGTGTCCACATGACTTACAGTACAGTACAGGGTTTGGTTATAGTGTCCACATGACTTACAGTACAGTACAGGGTTTGGTTATAGTGTCCACATGACTTACAGTACAGTACAGGGTTTGGTTATAGTGTCCACATGTACAGTACCAGGGTTTGGTTATAGTGTCCACATGACTTACAGTACAGTACAGTACATGGTTTACAGGGTTTGGTTATAGTGTCCACATGACTTACAGTACAGTACAGGGTTTGGTTATAGTGTCCACATGACTTACAGTACAGTACAGGGTTTGGTTATAGTGTCCACATGACTTACAGTACAGTACAGGGTTTGGTTATAGTGTCCACATGACTTACAGTACAGTACAGGGTTTGGTTATAGTGTCCACATGACTTACAGTACAGTAGGGTTTGGTTATAGTGTCCACAGACTTACAGGTTTGGTTATAGTGTCCACATGACTTACAGTACAGTACAGGGTTTGGTTATAGTGTCCACATGACTTACAGTACAGTACAGGGTTTGGTTATAGTGTCCACATGACTTACAGTACAGTACAGGGGGTTTGTGTTATAGTGTCCACATGAGGGTTTGGTTATACAGTGACTTACAGTACAGTACAGGGTTTGGTTATAGTGTCCACATGACTTACAGTACAGTACAGGGTTTGGTTATAGTGTCCACATGACTTACAGTACAGTACAGGGTTTGGTTATAGTGTCCACATGACTTACAGTACAGTACAGTACAGGGTTTGGTTATAGTGTCCACATGACTTACAGTACAGTACAGTACTGTCCAGTACAGTACAGTAAAGGGTTTGGTTATAGTGCCCACATGACTTACAGTACAGTACAGTACAGGGTTTGGTTATAGTGTCCACATGACTTACAGTACAGTACAGGGTTTGGTTATAGTGTCCACATGACTTACAGTACAGTACAGGGTTTGGTTATAGTGTCCACATGACTTACAGTACAGTACAGGGTTTGGTTATAGTGTCCACATGACTTACAGTACAGTACAGGGTTTGGTTATAGTGTCCACATGACTTACAGTACAGTACACACAGGGTTTTTGGTTATAGTGTCCACATGACTTACAGTACAGTACAGGGTTTGGTTATAGTGTCCACATGACTTACAGTACAGTACAGGGTTTGGTTATAGTGTCCACATGACTTACAGTACAGTACAGGGTTTGGTTATAGTGTCCACATGACTTACAGTACAGTACAGTACAGGGTTTGGTTATAGTGTCCACATGACTTACAGTACAGTACAGTACAGGGTTTGGTTATAGTGTCCACATGACTTACAGTACAGTACAGGGTTTGGTTATAGTGTCCACATGACTTACAGTACAGTACAGGGTTTGGTTATAGTGTCCACATGACTTACAGTACAGTACAGGGTTTGGTTATAGTGTCCACATGACTTACAGTACAGTACAGGGTTTGGTTATAGTGTCCACATGACTTACAGTACAGTACAGGGTTTGGTTATAGTGTCCACATGACTTACAGTACAGTACAGTACAGGGTTTGGTTATAGTGTCCACATGACTTACAGTACAGGGTTTGGTTATACAGTACAGTACAGTACAGGGTTTGGTTATAGTGTCCACATGACTTACAGTACAGTACAGGGTTTGGTTATAGTGTCCACATGACTTACAGTACAGTACAGGGTTTGGTTATAGTGTCCACATGACTTACAGTACAGTACAGGGTTTGGTTATAGTGTCCACATGACTTACAGTACAGTACAGGGTTTGGTTATAGTGTCCACATGACTTACAGTACAGTACAGTACAGGGTTTGGTTATAGTGTCCACATGACTTACAGTACAGTACAGGGTTTGGTTATAGTGTCCACATGACTTACAGTACAGTACAGTACAGTACAGTACAGTACAGTACAGGGTTTGGTTATAGTGTCCACATGACTTACAGTACAGTACAGGGTTTGGTTATAGTGTCCACATGACTTACAGTACAGTACAGGGTTTGGTTATAGTGTCCACATGACTTACAGTACAGTACAGTACAGGGTTTGGTTATAGTGTCCACATGACTTACAGTACAGTACAGGGTTTGGTTATAGTGTCCACATGACTTACAGTACAGTACAGGGTTTGGTTATAGTGTCCACATGACTTACAGTACAGTACAGGGTTTGGTTATAGTGTCCACATGACTTACAGTACAGTACAGGGTTTGGTTATAGTGTCCACATGACTTACAGTACAGTACAGGGTTTGGTTATAGTGTCCACATGACTTACAGTACAGTACAGTACAGGGTTTGGTTATAGTGTCCACATGACAGTACACAGTACAGGGTTTGGTTATAGTGTCCACATGACTTACAGTACAGTACAGGGTTTGGTTATAGTGTCCACATGACTTACAGTACAGTACAGGGTTTGGTTATAGTGTCCACATGACTTACAGTACAGTACAGGGTTTGGTTATAGTGTCCACATGACTTACAGTACAGTACAGGGTTTGGTTATAGTGTCCACATGACTTACAGTACAGTACAGGGTTTGGTTATAGTGTCCACATGACTTACAGTACAGTACAGGGTTTGGTTATAGTGTCCACATGACTTACAGTACAGTACAGTACAGGGTTTGGTTATAGTGTCCACATGACTTACAGTACAGTACAGGGTTTGGTTATAGTGTCCACATGACTTACAGTACAGTACAGTACAGGGTTTGGTTATAGTGTCCACATGACTTACAGTACAGTACAGTACAGTACAGGGTTTGGTTATAGTGTCCACATGACTTACAGTACAGTACAGGGTTTGGTTATAGTGTCCACATGACTTACAGTACAGTACAGGGTTTGGTTATAGTGTCCACATGACTTACAGTACAGTACAGGGTTTGGTTATAGTGTCCACATGACTTACAGTACAGTACAGTACAGGGTTTGGTTATAGTGTCCACATGACTTACAGTACAGTACAGGGTTTGGTTATAGTGTCCACATGACTTACAGTACAGTACAGGGTTTGGTTATAGTGTCCACATGACTTACAGTACAGTACAGGGTTTGGTTATAGTGTCCACATGACTTACAGTACAGTACAGGGTTTGGTTATAGTGTCCACATGACTTACAGTACAGTACAGGGTTTGGTTATAGTGTACAGACTTACAGTACAGTTTGGTTATAGTGTCCACATGACTTACAGTACAGTACAGTACAGGGTTTGGTTATAGTGTCCACATGACTTACAGTACAGTACAGGGTTTGGTTATAGTGTCCACATGACTTACAGTACAGTACAGGGTTTGGTTATAGTGTCCACATGACTTACAGTACAGTACAGGGTTTGGTTATAGTGTCCACATGACTTACAGTACAGTACAGGGTTTGGTTATAGTGTCCACATGACTTACAGTACAGTACAGGGTTTGGTTATAGTGTCCACATGACTTACAGTACAGTACAGTACAGTACAGTACAGGGTTTGGTTATAGTGTCCACATAACTTACAGTACAGTACAGGGTTTGGTTATAGTGTCCACATGACTTACAGTACAGTACAGGGTTTGGTTATAGTGTCCACATGACTTACAGTACAGTACAGGGTTTGGTTATAGTGTCCACATGACTTACAGTACAGTACAGGGTTTGGTTATAGTGTCCACATGACTTACAGTACAGTACAGTACAGGGTTTGGTTATAGTGTCCACATGACTTACAGTACAGTACAGGGTTTGGTTATAGTGTCCACATGACTTACAGTACAGTACAGGGTTTGGTTATAGTGTCCACATGACTTACAGTACAGTACAGTACAGGGTTTGGTTATAGTGTCCACATGACTTACAGTACAGTACAGGGTTTGGTTATAGTGTCCACATGACTTACAGTACAGTACAGGGTTTGGTTATAGTGTCCACATGACTTACAGTACAGTACAGGGTTTGGTTATAGTGTCCACATGACTTACAGTACAGTACAGGGTTTGGTTATAGTGTCCACATGACTTACAGTACAGTACAGGGTTTGGTTATAGTGTCCACATGACTTACAGTACAGTACAGTACAGGGTTTGGTTATAGTGTCCACATGACTTACAGTACAGTACAGGGTTTGGTTATAGTGTCCACATGACTTACAGTACAGTACAGGGTTTGGTTATAGTGTCCACATGACTTACAGTACAGTACAGTACAGGGTTTGGTTATAGTGTCCACATGACTTACAGTACAGTACAGGGTTTGGTTTCCACATGACTTAGTAGGGTTTGTTATACATGACTTACAGTACAGTACAGGGTTTGGTTATAGTGTCACATGACACAGTACAGACTTACAGTACAGTACAGTACAGGGTTTGGTTATAGTGTCCACATGACTTACAGTACAGTACAGTACAGTACAGGGTTTGGTTATAGTGTCCACATGACTTACAGTACAGTACAGTACAGGGTTTGGTTATAGTGTCCACATGACTTACAGTACAGTACAGGGTTTGGTTATAGTGTCCACATGACTTACAGTACAGTACAGTACAGTACAGTAAAGGGTTTGGTTATAGTGCCCACATGACTTACAGTACAGTACAGTACAGGGTTTGGTTATAGTGTCCACATGACTTACAGTACAGTACAGGGTTTGGTTATAGTGTCCACATGACTTACAGTACAGTACAGGGTTTGGTTATAGTGTCCACATGACTTACAGTACAGTACAGTACAGGGTTTGGTTATAGTGTCCACATGACTTACAGTACAGTACAGTGTACAGGGTTTGGTTATAGTGTCCACATGACTTACAGTACAGTACAGGGTTTGGTTATAGTGTCCACATGACTTACAGTACAGTACAGTACAGGGTTTGGTTATAGTGTCCACATGACTTACAGTACAGTACAGTACAGGGTTTGGTTATAGTGTCCACATGACTTACAGTACAGTACAGGGTTTGGTTATAGTGTCCACATGACTTACAGTACAGTACAGGGTTTGGTTATAGTGTCCACATGACTTACAGTACAGTACAGGGTTTGGTTATAGTGTCCACATGACTTACAGTACAGTACAGGGTTTGGTTATAGTGTCCACATGACTTACAGTACAGTACAGTACAGTACAGGGTTTGGTTATAGTGTCCACATGACTTACAGTACAGTACAGGGTTTGGTTATAGTGTCCACATGACTTACAGTACAGTACAGGGTTTGGTTATAGTGTCCACATGACTTACAGTACAGTACAGGGTTTGGTTATAGTGTCCACATGACTTACAGTACAGTACAGGGTTTGGTTATAGTGTCCACATGACTTACAGTACAGTACAGTACAGGGTTTGGTTATAGTGTCCACATGACTTACAGTACAGTACAGGGTTTGGTTATAGTGTCCACATGACTTACAGTACAGTACAGGGTTTGGTTATAGTGTCCACATGACTTACAGTACAGTACAGGGTTTGGTTATAGTGTCCACATGACTTACAGTACAGTACAGTACAGGGTTTGGTTATAGTGTCCACATGACTTACAGTACAGTACAGGGTTTGGTTATAGTGTCCACATGACTTACAGTACAGTACAGTACAGTACAGGGTTTGGTTATAGTGTCCACATGACTTACAGTACAGTACAGGGTTTGGTTATAGTGTCCACATGACTTACAGTACAGTACAGGGTTTGGTTATAGTGTCCACATGACTTACAGTACAGTACAGGGTTTGGTTATAGTGTCCACATGACTTACAGTACAGTGACAGGGTTTGGTTATAGTGTCCACATGACTTACAGTACAGTACAGGGTTTGGTTATAGTGTCCACATGACTTACAGTACAGTACAGGGTTTGGTTATAGTGTCCACATGACTTACAGTACAGTACAGGGTTTGGTTATAGTGTCCACATGACTTACAGTACAGTACAGGGTTTGGTTATAGTGTCCACATGACTTACAGTACAGTACAGGGTTTGGTTATAGTGTCCACATGACTTACAGTACAGTACAGGGTTTGGTTATAGTGTCCACATGACTTACAGTACAGTACAGGGTTTGGTTATAGTGTCCACATGACTTACAGTACAGTACAGGGTTTGGTTATAGTGTCCACATGACTTACAGTACAGTACAGTACAGGGTTTGGTTATAGTGTCCACATGACTTACAGTACAGTACAGTACAGGGTTTGGTTATAGTGTCCACATGACTTACAGTACAGTACAGGGTTTGGTTATAGTGTCCACATGACTTACAGTACAGTACAGGGTTTGGTTATAGTGTCCACATGACTTACAGTACAGTACAGGGTTTGGTTATAGTGTCCACATGACTTACAGTACAGTACAGGGTTTGGTTATAGTGTCCACATGACTTACAGTACAGTACAGGGTTTGGTTATAGTGTCCACATGACTTACAGTACAGACAGGGTTTGGTTACAGTACATGACTTACAGTACAGGGTTTGGTTATAGTGTCCACATGACTACAGTACAGTACAGGGTTTGGTTATAGTGTCCACATGACTTACAGTACAGTACAGGGTTTGGTTATAGTGTCCACATGACTTACAGTACAGTACAGGGTTTGGTTATAGTGTCCACATGACTTACAGTACAGTACAGGGTTTGGTTATAGTAGTACAGTACAGGGTTTGGTTATAGTGTCCACATGACTTACAGTACAGTACAGGGTTTGGTTATAGTGTCCACATGACTTACAGTACAGTACAGGGTTTGGTTATAGTGTCCACATGACTTACAGTACAGTACAGTACAGGGTTTGGTTATAGTGTCCACATGACTTACAGTACAGTACAGGGTTTGGTTATAGTGTCCACATGACTTACAGTACAGTACAGGGTTTGGTTATAGTGTCCACATGACTTACAGTACAGTACAGGGTTTGGTTATAGTGTCCACATGACTTACAGTACAGTACAGGGTTTGGTTATAGTGTCCACATGACTTACAGTACAGTACAGTGCAGGGTTTGGTTATAGTGTCCACATGACTTACAGTACAGTACAGGGTTTGGTTATAGTGTCCACATGACTTACAGTACAGTACAGGGTTTGGTTATAGTCCACATGACAGTACAGTACAGGGTTTGGTTATAGTGTCCACATGACTTCAGTACAGTACACAGGGTTTGTTATAGTGTCCACATGACTTACAGTACAGTACAGGGTTTGGTTATAGTGTCCACATGACTTACAGTACAGTACAGGGTTTGGTTATAGTGTCCACATGACTTACAGTACAGTACAGGGTTTGGTTATAGTGTCCACATGACTTACAGTACAGTACAGGGTTTGGTTATAGTGTCCACATGACTTACAGTACAGTACAGGGTTTGGTTATAGTGTCCACATGACTTACAGTACAGTACAGGGTTTGGTTATAGTGTCCACATGACTTACAGTACAGTACAGTACAGGGTTTGGTTATAGTGTCCACATGACTTACAGTACAGTACAGGGTTTGGTTATAGTGTCCACATGACTTACAGTACAGTACAGGGTTTGGTTATAGTGTCCACATGACTTACAGTACAGTACAGGGTTTGGTTATAGTGTCCACATGACAGGGTTTACAGTACAGTACAGGGTTTGGTTATAGTGTCCACATGACTTACAGTACAGTACAGTACAGGGTTTGGTTATAGTGTCCACATGACTTACAGTACAGTACAGTACAGGGTTTGGTTATAGTGTCCACATGACTTACAGTACAGTACAGTACAGGGTTTGGTTATAGTGTCCACATGACTTACAGTACAGTACAGTACAGGGTTTGGTTATAGTGTCCACATGACTTACAGTACAGGGTTTACAGTACAGTACAGGGTTTGGTTATAGTGTCCACATGACTTACAGTACAGTACAGGGTTTGGTTATAGTGTCCACATGACTTACAGTACAGTACAGGGTTTGGTTATAGTGTCCACATGACTTACAGTACAGTACAGGGTTTGGTTATAGTGTCCACATGACTTACACAGTACAGGGTTTGGTTATAGTGTCCACATGACTTACAGTACAGTACAGTACAGTACAGGGTTTGGTTATAGTGTCCACATGACTTACAGTACAGTACAGGGTTTGGTTATAGTGTCCACATGACTTTACAGTACAGTACAGGGTTTGGTTATATAGTGTCCACATGACTTTACAGTACAGTACAGGGTTTGGTTATAGTGTCCACATGACTTACAGTACAGTACAGGGTTTGGTTATAGTGTCCACATGACTTGACAGTACAGTACAGGGTTTGGTTATAGTGTCCACATGACTTACAGTACATGGTTTGGTTATAGTGTCCACATGACTTACAGTACAGTACAGGGTTTGGTTATAGTGTCCACATGACTTACAGTACAGTACAGTACAGGGTTTGGTTATAGTGTCCACATGACTTACAGTACAGTACAGGGTTTGGTTATAGTGTCCACATGACTTACAGTACAGTACAGGGTTTGGTTATACAGTACAGTACAGTACAGGGTTTGGTTATAGTGTCCACATGACTTACAGTACAGTGCAGTACATGGTTTGGTTATAGTGTCCACATGACTTACAGTACAGTACAGGGTTTGGTTATAGTGTCCACATGACTTACAGTACAGTACAGGGTTTGGTTATAGTGTCCACATGACTTACAGTACAGTACAGGGTTTGGTTATAGTGTCCACATGACTTACAGTACAGTACAGTACAGGGTTTGGTTATAGTGTCCACATGACTTACAGTACAGTACAGGGTTTGGTTATAGTGTCCACATGACTTACAGTACAGTACAGGGTTTGGTTATAGTGTCCACATGACTTACAGTACAGTACAGGGTTTGGTTATAGTGTCCACATGACTTACAGTACAGTACAGGGTTTGGTTATAGTGTCCACATGACTTACAGTACAGTACAGTACAGGGTTTGGTTATAGTGTCCACATGACTTACAGTACAGTACAGGGTTTGGTTATAGTGTCCACATGACTTACAGTACAGTACAGGGTTTGGTTATAGTGTCCACATGACTTACAGTACAGTACACAGGGTTTGGTTATAGTGTCCACATGACTTACAGTACAGTACAGGGTTTGGTTATAGTGTCCACATGACTTACAGTACAGTACAGGGTTTGGTTATAGTGTCCACATGACTTACAGTACAGTACAGTACAGGGTTTGGTTATAGTGTCCACATGACTTACAGTACAGTACAGGGTTTGGTTATAGTGACTTACCACATGACTTACAGTACAGTACAGTACAGGGTTTGGTTATAGTGTCCACATGTCCACAGGGTTTGGTTATGACTTACAGTACAGTACAGTACAGGGTTTGGTTATAGTGTCCACATGACTTACAGTACAGTACAGGGTTTGGTTATAGTGTCCACATGACTTACAGTACAGTACAGGGTTTGGTTATAGTGTCCACATGACTTACAGTACAGTACAGGGTTTGGTTATAGTGCCCACATGACTTACAGTACAGTACAGTACAGGGTTTGGTTATAGTGTCCACATGACTTACAGTACAGTACAGTACAGGGTTTGGTTATAGTGTCCACATGACTTACAGTACAGTACAGGGTTTGGTTATAGTGTCCACATGACTTACAGTACAGTACAGGGTTTGGTTATAGTGTCCACATGACTTACAGTACAGTACAGTACAGGGTTTGGTTATAGTGTCCACATGACTTACAGTACAGTACAGGGTTTGGTTATAGTGTCCACATGACTTACAGTACAGTACAGGGTTTGGTTATAGTGTCCACATGACTTACAGTACAGTACAGTACAGGGTTTGGTTATAGTGTCCACATGACTTACAGTACAGTACAGGGTTTGGTTATAGTGTCCACATGACTTACAGTACAGTACAGGGTTTGGTTATAGTGTCCACATGACTTACAGTACAGTACAGGGTTTGGTTATAGTGTCCACATGACTTACAGTACAGTACAGGGTTTGGTTATAGTGTCCACATGACTTACAGTACAGTACACAGGGTTTGGTTATAGTGTCCACATGACTACAGTACAGTACAGTACAGGGTTTGGTTATAGTGTCCACATGACTTACAGTACAGTACAGGGTTTGGTTATAGTGTCCACATGACTTACAGTACAGTACAGGGTTTGGTTATAGTGTCCACATGACTTACAGTACAGTACAGGGTTTGGTTATAGTGTCCACATGACTTACAGTACAGTACAGTTCAGGGTTTGGTTATAGTGTCCACATGACTTACAGTACAGTACAGGGTTTGGTTATAGTGTCCACATGACTTACAGTACAGTACAGTACAGGGTTTGGTTATAGTGTCCACATGACTTACAGTACAGTACAGGGTTTGGTTATAGTGTCCACATGACTTACAGTACAGTACAGGGTTTGGTTATAGTGTCCACATGACTTACAGTACAGTACAGGGTTTGGTTATAGTGTCCACATGACTTACAGTACAGTACAGGGTTTGGTTATAGTGTCCACATGACTTACAGTACAGTACAGGGTTTGGTTATAGTGTCCACATGACTTGACAGTACAGTACAGTACAGGGTTTGGTTATAGTGTCCACATGACTTACAGTACAGTACAGGTGTTTACAGTACATTATAGTGTCCACATGACTTACAGTACAGTACAGGGTTTGGTTATAGTGTCCACATGACTTACAGTACAGTACAGGGTTTGGTTATAGTGTCCACATGACTTACAGTACAGTACAGGGTTTGGTTATAGTGTCCACATGACTTACAGTACAGTACAGTACAGGGTTTGGTTATAGTGTCCACATGACTTACAGTACAGTACAGTACAGGGTTTGGTTATAGTGTCCACATGACTTACAGTACAGTACAGGGTTTGGTTATAGTGTCCACATGACTTACAGTACAGTACAGGGTTTGGTTATAGTGTCCACATGACTTACAGTACAGTACAGGGTTTGGTTATAGTGTCCACATGACTTACAGTACAGTACAGGGTTTGGTTTTAGTGTCCACATGACTTACAGTACAGTACAGCACAGGGTTTGTTTATAGTGTCCACATGACTTACAGTACAGTACAGTACAGGGTTTGGTTATAGTGTCCACATGACTTACAGTACAATACAGGGTTTGGTTATAGTGTCCACATGACTTACAGTACAGTACAGGGTTTGGTTATAGTGTCCACATGACTTACAGTACAGTACAGGGTTTGGTTATAGTGTCCACATGACTTACAGTACAGTACAGGGTTTGGTTATAGTGTCCACATGACTTACAGTACAGTACAGGGTTTGGTTATAGTGTCCACATGACTTACAGTACAGTACAGGGTTTGGTTATAGTGTCCACATGACTTACAGTACAGTACAGGGTTTGGTTATAGTGCCCACATGACTTACAGTACAGTACAGTGCAGGGTTTGGTTATAGTGTCCACATGACTTACAGTACAGTACAGTGCAGGGTTTGGTTATAGTGTCCACATGACTTACAGTACAGTACAGGGTTTGGTTATAGTGTCCACATGACTTACAGTACAGTACAGGGTTTGGTTATAGTGTCCACATGACTTACAGTACAGTACAGGGTTTGGTTATAGTGTCCACATGACTTACAGTACAGTACAGGGTTTGGTTATAGTGTCCACATGACTTACAGTACAGTACAGGGTTTGGTTATAGTGTCCACATGACTTACAGTACAGTACAGGGTTTGGTTATAGTGTCCACATGACTTACAGTACAGTACAGGGTTTGGTTATAGTGTCCACATGACTTACACAGTACAGTACAGGGTTTGGTTATAGTGTCCACATGACTTACAGTACAGTACAGGGTTTGGTTATAGTGTCCACATGACTTACAGTACAGTACAGTTCAGGGTTTGGTTATAGTGTCCACATGACTTACAGTACAGTACAGGGTTTGGTTATAGTGCCCACATGACTTACAGTACAGTACAGTACAGGGTTTGGTTATAGTGTCCACATAGCTTACAGTACAGTACAGTGTTTGGTTATAGTGTCCACATGACTTACAGTACAGTACAGGGTTTGGTTATAGTGCCCACATGAGTTACAGTACAGTACAGTACAGGGTTTGGTTATAGTGTCCACATGACTTACAGTACAGTGCAGGGTTTGGTTATAGAGCACACATGACTTACAGTACAGTACAGTACATGACAGTAAAGGGTTTGGTTATAGTGTCCACATGACTTACAGTACAGTACAGTACAGTACAGGGTTTGGTTATAGTGTCCACATGACTTACAGTACAGTACAGGGTTTGATTATAGTGCCCATATGACTTACAGTACAGGGTTTGGTTATAGTGTCCACATAGCTTACAGTACAGTACATGGTTTGGTTATAGTGTCCACATGACTTACAGTACAGTACAGGGTTTGGTTATAGTGTCCACATGACTTACAGTACAGTACAGGGTTTGGTTATAGTGTCCACATGACTTACAGTACAGTACAGGGTTTGGTTATAGTGTCCACATGACTTACAGTACAGTACAGGGTTTGGTTATAGTGTCCACATGACTTACAGTACAGTACAGGGTTTGGTTATAGTGTCCACATGACTTACAGTACAGTACAGGGTTTGGTTATAGTGTCCACATGACTTACAGTACAGTACAGTACAGGGTTTGGTTATAGTGTCCACATGACTTACAGTACAGTACAGGGTTTGGTTATAGTGTCCACATGACTTACAGTACAGTACAGTACAGGGTTTGGTTATAGTGTCCACATGACTTACAGTATAGTACAGTACAGCACAGTACATGGTTTGGTTATAGTGCCCACATGACTTACAGTACAGTACAGGGTTTGGTTATAGTGTCCACATGACTTACAGTACAGTACAGGGTTTGGTTATAGTGTCCACATGACTTACAGTACAGTACAGGGTTTGGTTATAGTGTCCACATGACTTACAGTACAGTACAGGGTTTGGTTATAGTGTCCACATGACTTACAGTACAGTACAGGGTTTGGTTATAGTGTCCACATGACTTACAGTACAGTACAGGGTTTGGTTATAGTGTCCACATGACTTACAGTACAGTACAGTACATGGTTTGGTTATAGTGTCCACATGACTTACAGTACAGTACAGTACATGGTTTGGTTATAGTGTCCACATGACTTACAGTACAGTACAGGGTTTGGTTATAGTGTCCACATGACTTACAGTACAGTACAGGGTTTGGTTATAGTGTCCACATGACTTACAGTACAGTACAGGGTTTGGTTATAGTGTCCACATGACTTACAGTACAGTACAGGGTTTGGTTATAGTGTCCACATGACTTACAGTACAGTACAGGGTTTGGTTATAGTGTCCACATGACTTACAGTACAGTACAGTACAGGGTTTGGTTATAGTGTCCACATGACTTACAGTACAGTACAGGGTTTGGTTATAGTGTCCACATGACTTACAGTACAGTACAGGGTTTGGTTATAGTGTCCACATGACTTACAGTACAGTACAGGGTTTGGTTATAGTGTCCACATGACTTACAGTACAGTACATTGTGATCGTATCATACCGCATGAATAGAATGTTAGAGATTTAGAATAAGAGGTCTGCCTACGGTGCTGTCCAAATCCACTTTAATCCTTTTACCTCACCCTTGTCATACATTTAGCTACCTTGGGTTTGCCATACATTAATCTACCTTGGGTTTGTCATACATTAAGCTACCTTGGGTTGGTCATACATTAAGCTACCTTGGGTTTGTCATACATTAAGCTACCTTGGGTTTATCATACATTAAGCTACCTTGGGTTTGTCATACATTGAGCTACATTGGGATTGTCATACATTTAGCTACCTTGGGTTTGTGATACATCAAGTTACCTTGGGTTTGTCATACATTTATCTACCTTGGGTTTGTCATACATTGAGCCACCTTGGGTTTGTCATACATTAAGCTACCTTGGCTTTGTCATACATCAAGTTACATTGGGTTTGTCATACATCAAGCTACCTTGGGTTTGTCATACATCAAGCTACCTTGGGTTTGTCATACATTAAGCTACCTTGGGTTTGTCATACATTTAGCTACCTTGGGTTTGTCATACATTTATCTACCTTGGGTTTGTCATACATCAAGCTACCTTGGGTTTGTCATACATCAAGCTAACTTGGCATTGTCACACATCAAGCTACCTTGGCTTTGTCATACATTAAGCTACCTTGGGTTTTACATTTTGACAATGGTTCTGTCTGGCTGACTGCAGAGATTATTTCCGGGCCCAGCATGCTTTTACTGTGTGCTGTGACACACATGTAATATCAGAGGCATATCAGACCTATGCCAGCCAAGCAATTTTTTAATTGCCTCCTGAACCCTATAGGCTAAATAAGTGTTAAACAAGCTGATATAATACTAACTGCCTTTTGGGTCTAGTGTGTCTCAGTGGTGATTGGAGGGGTCTGGCTGGAGGAAGGAGGAAGTGGAGGTGACAGACAGCCATGATGAAGGATGTGGTTGTCTGGAGAAGAGGCTCTGGGGAGGTTATGTGCTGCTGGAGCAGTTTTTATGGCGCTAGTCATTTATGACTGTGTCTGTGGCCTCATCTGAGATTGGACCGAGGGAGAGACACAATGTAGTGTGTCTACTGGATTAAGTCAAATGCTTGTGTTCCCAGTCTCTCTATCATATTGTTGTTTTTCTGGGCGGTTATTAGGGGACGGAGGGACCCTGAGATTAGGTACCTCTCGGGGTGTTTAAATAAAAAAATCAAATCAGCCATACAGGTTCAGATTTCTGTGGCGTCATGGCAAATGTGATGTTATACGTGGTGGTTTAAGATCCTCACACTGCTATTCTCTGGTTACAGGATGGATCACTCCACTTGGTACTGTCAAGGTCGTCTGGAGGGATTCTCTAACTGACACTATCCATGGCAGTTGATTTCATGCGCTCTGTCAGTTTCTTGACTGTCTGAAAAACACCACGTAGAAAAGGTGAGCCTGGTCTGCTTCCTTCACTTCACAGGTCAGTCTTAAATGACATTGGTGAGCAGTGATTGAGATACTCTCAGCACAGATCTATAAAAGGGAAACGTAGAACAATGAGAACCAGACATCACACTATGAGAAGAATGGGCAGGAAATTAATGAAAGGAAGGACAGTAGAACCATTTTAAACATATGGGTTGGATCTCAGTTACAGGACTATGCACACAACTGGTATCAGTCACATAAAACCAGTATAAAGTCTAGCCTATATACAGGGTTTTCTATTTGAAAAACTTCCCTGTTGGACAGAATGGAGTGTTTGACAAAGTATTATTGTTACATTTCGTTTGAAGCACCATCAATATCAAATTTTAAAGCAGTGCCTGTTTGAATTAAGGGTACCGGTACTTGTCTGTGTCATCAGGGGCTCTAAACTGGGGCAACGATATAGAAAAGGCTGCATGGTATGTGTGTCTTATATGTGCGAGGTACACTATGTGTGTGTGTGTGTGTGTGTGTGTGTGTGTGTTTGTGTGTGTGTTGTGTGTGTGTGTGTGTGTGTGTGTGTGTGTGTGTGTGTGTGTGTGTGTGTGTGTGTGTATTTGGGGTGGGTAAAGCTTACTGTATGCTTCCCAGTCTAAACAGTTTGTGCATATATATTATGAAGAAAAAAATGTATATTTGTCTTAATATTAACAGAATTTGAAATGTATATCTTGATAGACTAAATTACCAGCTATCCCACCATGTAAAGGAACAAAATCCTCATTTATTGAATTGTTTTCATGAAATGCAACAAACTGGAGAGACAGTATGTCAACTCTGTCAGACACCATAAAAGGCATTTCATGTTTACAATTATTGTCCAACAATTGTTTAATGGACTTGATTGTTTCATAATTTTTTTGTAAGATTTCATTGAGTTTTTTAGACAATAGACATATACAAAGACAACAGACAATTGAACATTTCACAGACATGGATATACTAAACTTGACACGATGTTGGCTGGGACTTAATGCCCAACCTTCAACATAAAGAAAAAATATGAATAAAGACAAAAACACCAACTCAGACGTACATGAATTTCAACACAAATGAGTGAAATCA
The DNA here is from genome assembly GCF_034236695.1 of Oncorhynchus nerka. NCBI lineage: Eukaryota > Metazoa > Chordata > Actinopteri > Salmoniformes > Salmonidae > Oncorhynchus > Oncorhynchus nerka. The sequence continues at coordinate 14,702,037 of NC_088404.1, read as the reverse complement.
TACTTGCTCAAACCTACATGTCCCCACAGTATCCATACTCATCCTGTTTGTTCTCACAATTTTTCAAATGTTACATCCTTTGGACATTTCTAGGGCCTGTAGTACTTTATGCCATATGGCTTCAAATTGTTCAAAATCTGTAGCCGGCATTGTCTCAACATTTAAATGATTATGCATTTGATTCATTCACCGTCTTGACGATGGAGCATCATTTGATTTCCAGTTCTTAAGTAGAATAATGTTCCAAGAAAAGAATGGTCCAACCCATCGGGTATCTCACCTCATCCTCACATGCCATGTCTTGAAATATGCAGATAGATGAATTAAAAGTACATTTACATGGTAAACTTCTGATAGTCAGCTGTTCTAACTCCAGCCATAGCGTTTGGACTTTATACCATTCCCAGAAGGCATGAATTATTGACTCATTGTTTGTTTTACACTTAAGGCCTTTGTGCTGTAGAATTTGTGTATTGGTTTATACTGCACTCTTAGAAAAAAAGGGTTATTCGGGGTTACTGTATATAGAACCTTTACTAAAAAAGGTTCTATATACACTAAATACCCAGTGAAGGTAAAGAGCATTGAGGGTTCTAGCCCTACCCCAGAGTGTAATGGAGGATTTGAGAAATCACCAGCTAACAAAGCTAACTCAGTCACCTCGAAATCTGAAATGACAGCTAACGTTCCCTTTTAATTTGTTTTAGCCATTTTCCATTGACATTTTTATCCATATTAACGATGCTGCTGCATAATTTTGCCTGGTCAGAAAAATGGTTAGCTGACGTCCACATCGTTAGCTCTATAGGCAAGGGGAAGATCACAACATTGTTGCCAAGGTCTGAGTGGCCAACAGCAAGGTCCATACCAACCTGTGTTGTTGCAAACTAAATGCTAGCTAGAAGCAAGAGGAAATACTGTGTTTAATAAAATCATACCATCTTAGATAAAAATGGGGTTCAATATAGAACATTTTGGTCAATTCAAAATTGAACTGCGATTCAAAAAACAACTTTCAATCCATTCCAGTATCAAGAGGATGGTGTTTGAACCAACTTGCAAGTAGCACTATCAGAGGCAGAGGAACTCTCTTTTGGCTTCTGCTGACAACAACTGCATGTTAGTTGTTCTTCTGCATCATAATAATTATGTGTCTGCGTAGCATTTTGTCTTCACTGCTATAACGTGTAATTATTATTATCACACATGGTGATAAGAAGATGGAATGTAACGTGAATTTTAATGATTGTGCTTTTCTTATAACTCATTTCTGTGTTCTATTTATGTGCTGTTTTATAAGCAAATTTCTGTGTTCATGCAAGTGGCTGACTGTACAAATCCTCACTTATCAGTAGCTGCAATTTGGCAGTACGCCCAGACGTTGTTTTGAGAACGAACGAATGATATCTTAGTTTCAAGGTCTCAGCTTAGAGAGGAGAAGCCTCGTGAGGTGTTGGTTGGTCACATGTTATGAAACAGTATTGGTTGGTCACATGAATGAAACAAAACGGTAATGATTAATTAATCATGCAAATATAACGTGTCTGTGTATTGTCTGTGTATAGCAGTCCCTGTGTAAGAATTTTTCCACAACACTCCTTTTCAGCTTCTTCTCTGAAACATGTCAAGCAGGTAGCCCAGCAGCTAAAGAGTTTGACCTGTGGCAGGTGTTGGGCCTGTGGCAGGGGTTGGGCCTGTGGCAGGTGTTGGGCCTGTGGCAGGTGTTGGGCCTGTGGCAGGGGTTGGGCCTGTGGCAGGTGTTGGGCCTGTGGCAGGGGTTTGGGCCTGTGGCAGGGGTTGGGCCTGTGGCAGGTGTTGGGCCTGTGGCAGGGGTTGGGCCTGTGGCAGGGGTTGGGCCTGTGGCAGGGGTTGGGCCTGTGGCAGGTGTTGGGCCTGTGGCAGGGGTTGGGCCTGTGGCAGGGGTTGGGCCTGTGGCAGGGGTTGGGCCTGTGGCAGGGGTTGGGCCTGTGGCAGGGGTTGGGCCTGTGGCAGGTGTTGGGCCTGTGGCAGGTGTTGGGCCTGTGACACCAGGGTGTTGGGCCTGAGCAAGGCAGGGGTTGGGCCTGTGAGCAGGTGTTGGTTCCTGCTGACAGGGGTACAAAATCTGGGCCTGTGAACAGGGGTTTGGGCCTGAAAATAAGAATTTGTTCTTAACTGGGGTTGGGCCTGTGGCAGGTGTTGGGCCTTTGGGGTGGCAGAACGGGGGTTGGGCCTGTGGCAGGGGTTGGGCTGTGGCAGAGGTTGGGCCTGTGGCAGTTTATAATAAATCATCCCCCCTTTTGTTCACAATGACTGCTTTCACCAGGTTGGGCCTGTGGCCTAAAGGTGGCCGGTTCAAAATCCTGGGCAGGGTCGTGGCAAAAAATGGGCGTAATTGACCTGACACCTTTAGGGCTGCTGGGTTCACATCATTGAGCAAGGCCCTTAAACGGGGCGTTTTTCACAATTCCTGACATTTAATACTAGTACAAATTCCCTGTCTTAGGTTAGTTAGGATCACCACTTTATTTTAGGAATGTGAAATGTCAGAATAATAGTAGAGAGAATGATTTCTTTCAGCTTTTATTTATTTCATTACATTCCCAGTGGGTCAGAAGTTTACATACACTCAATTAGTATTTGGTAGCATTGCCTTTAAATTGTTTAACTTGGGTCAAACGTTTCGGGTAGCCTTCCACAAGCTTCCCACAATAAGTTGGGTGAATTTTGACCCATTCCTCCTGACAGAGCTGGTGTAACTGAGTCAGGTTTGTAGGCCTCCTTGCTCGCACATGCTTTTTCAGTTCTGCCCACACGTTTTCTATAGGATTGAGGTCAGGGCTTTGTGATGGCCACTCCAATACCTTGACTTTTTTGTCCTTAAGCTATTTTGCCACAACTTTACAAGTATGCTTGGGGTCATTGTCCATTTGGAAGACCCATTGCGACCAAAATTTAACTTGATGTCTTGAGATGTTGTTTCCACATAATTGTCCTTTAACATAATGCCATCTATTTTGTGAAGTGCACCAGTCCCTCCTGCAGCAAAGCACAACATGATGCTGCCACCCCCGTGCTTTACGGTAGGGATGGTTTTCTTCGATTTGCAAGCTTCCCCTTTTTCCTCCAAACATAACGATGGTCATTATGGCCAAACAGTTCTATTTTTGTTTCATCAGACCAGAGGACATTTCTCAAAAAAGTACGATCTTTGTACCCATGTGCAGTTGCAAGCCGTAGTCTGTCTTTTTTATGGCGGTTTTGGAGCAGTGGCTCCTTCCTTGTTGAGCGGCCTTTCAGGTTATGTCCATATATGACTCGTTTTACTGTGGATATAGATACTTTTATACCTGTTTCCTCCGGCATATTCACAAGGTCCTTTGTTGTTGTTCTGGGATTAATTTGCACTTTTCGCACCAAAGTACGTTCATCTCCAGGAGACAGAACGTATCTCCTTCCTGAGCAGTATGATGGCTGCGTGGTCCCATGGTGTTTATACTTGCATACTATTGTTTGTACAGATGAACGTGGTACCTTCAGGTGTTTGGAAATTGCTCCAAAGGATGAACCAGAATTCTGGAAGTCTAACAAAAAAATCTGAGGTCTTGGCTGATTTCTTTTGAGTTTCCAATGATGTCAAGCAAAGGTATTGAAATACATCCACAGGTAAACCTCCAATTACATTTACATTTTTACATTTAAGTCATTTAGCAGACGCTCTTATCCAGAGCGACTTACAAATTGGTGCTTTCACCTTATGACATCCAGTGGAACAGCCACTTTACAATAGTGACTCAATTTTTAATAATAATTTATTAATAATAATTGACTCAAATGATGTCAATTAGCCTATCAGAAGCTTCTAAAGCTTGACATCATTTTCTGTAAATTTCCAAGCTGTTTAAAGGCACAGTCAACTTAGTGTATGTAAACTTCTGACTCACTGGAATTGTGATACAATGAATTATAAGTGAAATAATCTGAAATAATCTGTCTGTAATAATCTGTCTGTTGGAAAAATTACTTGTTTCATACACAAAGTAGATGTCCTAACCGACTTGCCAAAACTATAATTTGTTGACAATAAATTTGTGGAGTGGTTGAAAAACAAGTTTATATGACTCCAACCTAAGTGTATGTAAACTTCCCACTTCAACTGTAAAGTGATTGTCAGTTGGATATGCGTTCTGCACCGTTTTGTTTATCTTACAAGTTTTAAGTTGTATGTATTTGAAAATGTCTATGTTGGTCAGTCCAAAATTGCTTTTTAATTCTGTCATGGAAATAATTGTATTTCCAAATTACCAAGTCATTTACAGTTTCTACACCTTTAGTTTACCATGTGGGCCAATTATCTGTGAATTCTGGAAGATTATCCAAGGATTGTTCCATAGGGGTGTTTTGAGGAGGGATATTGGTTCTTGTAGAATCTGTTTCATTTTCTTCCATATTGTTATAATGTTCTTAACTGTGAAGTTAATGTTCTTAGCTTTGTCCTTTTAAAATAGACACAAAAAGATTGTGGGGATGAGCATGTGCATCTTCAATATGTACCCATTGTTCCTCTTTAGTGCATCTAACTATCTGCCTGTAGTTAAAGCCTTGGGTGGCGAGTTGATCCAATTTCAAGTCTGGAAGGTTTAAACCTCAGACTTAGAGACATTGTCGTGGAAATTTCCTCTATTTACCAAATCATGGGAGCAAACCACAACACAAGTCAGAGTTAGTTATCAAAGTCCATCTTTAATTATATGAGCTCTATCACAACCCTGTGACTCTCAGATCAATTCAGTGTCTCTCAATGAATTCTCTGAGAGCCCCTTCTACATTGCAACTGAGATCCTTTAATAGCAAAAAACACACATAGTCAGACAGCATAGACATAATAAATCGTTCAGCTTTGTCTCCTTACTCAAACCCTAGAACCATAAACCAATCCTCCATATCAACAGGCATATATCAAATTGTCATTTAGATACAACCAATTCTAAATACAACCAATCCTGGACAAGCGCACGGGGAGCATAGAATGATTCCAGACACTGCCATCCTCCTCTCCCTGATGGGAAAAGTAGGGAGTGACTTGCACACAGACACAGTGGAGGAAAAGATATGTTTACACATGATGACACCTTGACCTCTCCCCTCTCTGCGGCCCATGCAACTTAGTCTTGACATAGAACAGATAACTGCCAATGGCCACCACTATAGTACAACAAAATAAATTCTTATGAGAAATAACTCATAAGCATATCATGAAACTAAAACATCTTATCTATGTTACCCACCAATTCTGATTATTCCCCAACAACATGTAGAACTTTCATTTTTATTCTATGAGTTCATTTGCCCATTTAGAGTCTGTTATATCCAGGTATACTTTTTTAAAGAATGTCTTCGGTGGGGTAAGTGCTATTATTGAAAAAAGATATAAAAACTTTGGGAGCCATTTTATTCTAAAGATGTTTATTCTACCTGTAAGATTTATGGGAAGATTGTTCCATTTAATTAGATCAGCTTTCATGTTGTTAAGTAATGGGATAAAGTTATCGTAATATATTTGTTGGTTGTTGTCACTTAAGTATTTATATTTTTGTGGTCCAATGATTGCTGTAGATCATGAGTTATTCTTTTATTTTTTCCTATTGCCATTATTCATTTTTTTCTTCAAAATACCTTTTAAATCTCAGTTTAAAGTATTCTGAAAATATTATCAATATTAGTCAGGTACTGTATATCAGGGGATCGTCGGCTACAAAGTTCAGTTTATATTCATGTTTACCAATACTGATACCTGTTACGTGATTGCTTAATTCTAATATTAGATTATTTAAATATGTAATACAAATCTCCAAACTTATTTTAGTTAGGTTTTTGCAGCACTATTAAATGCTCCATGGCTAATTTAGTTAGCATTTGTTATTTAACAAAAAAATTCAAACATAAAACATACATTATCCTTTAGGTCTTGCACAGCAAATACTTGAGTTGTTTAAACATATGTTGCAGGACAGTGATTAAATTGTTTTCTTCGAATATTGATAAAGAATCCATCTTAAGGGGCTAGGCATCAGTCACAGAGTTGACAAGCCACTGATGGAGTTGACAATAGATACTCAAAACAGACATATTTCTGCCTCTAAAATAAAAGTAAAATACAAACATTTGTAAAATATGGACAATTATTCATTTCAAAATCACCAATAAAAACGTAACCGTTCTATCAGATCTTTTAGTTGACATTAAATCAAATCAAATCAAATTTTATTTGTCACATACACATGGTTAGCAGATGTTAATGCGAGTGATGCGAGTGTAGCAAAATCTTGTGCTTCTAGTTCCGACAATGCAGTAATAACCAACAAGTAATCTAACTAACAATTCCAAAACTACTGTCTTATACACAGACAAAGATCTGACGGAATTTATGTTTTACGGAGTTGACAAAAATGTGATTTTCTTCTTCATTCAAGTGGTACTAACAGTAGAAATTGTGTTTATCCTCAGTTGCTTTATGACTCTAAAACCTAATTTAATATTAGCAAAATTCTTATTCTATCTTAATATATCAGGCAGATGTAGTCGACAGTTTATGGTTGTGACCATGGTGATTCCAATATTGTTTGTTTGAATCTCTCAGGGTGGCAGGTAGCCTAGTGGTTAAGGTGTTGGGCCAGTAACCGAAAGGTTGCTAGATTGAATCCCTGAGCTGACAATGTAAATATCTGTTGTTCTGCCCCTGAGCAAGCAATTAACCCAGCTGTCATTGTAAATACAATTTTGTTCTTATTTGATTTGCATAGTAAAAAACAAAGTAGAGAACTTTACAGACCACGAGGGGTCTTGTTGCACTACCCTACATGGTAGGGGTCCAACTCTCCAGACACATATTTTTGGAATCACAGTTTTGAGAAGAATATTCTTTAAAGTCACAGAGGACTATTGCAAGAAATGACATAATATAATTTTTCAGTTAATATCCAATGTTGGCTGTTTTTAAGAGTTTTTGGAGAGTTTGAAATTGGAATCCTTTGCTCCGGACAAGGGAATTTCCAGGCACAGAACCGACATTGAAATGAATAATATTGAAAGTGTACTTAATAAAATTCCCCTCAATGTAAAGTTTAAGCTCAAATAATGCAACAAAATCTTCTTCAACTATAAAAATAAAGTTTCTCTGCGGGACAAGGATTGTCCCAACTTTCAACGGATACCTGAGTTAATTTCCTGCATGAGGCTGAGAGAAAATGTTGCAGTTTTAAAGCTAATTTCCTGTAATTCTAAACATGTTTTTCTTGACTTATAACATGTTCATATGCTATCTATGGGGCCCGAGCTCCGGGTGACCCCAAGTCACACCCTATGGGGGCTGTGGAGGTGTGTGCTACGCCAGTGCTCCTAGTACGAGTGAGAACATGAAGTGTTTGTTGTCATTCAACGAGAGACGACTAGATTTCACGCAAATTGTTTCACTCGAGAAATACTGCACCAATAATCTAAGCTAGATGTAAAATTGCAAAACTAAGACTTCCTTGGCAAAAAGGTCAAAATGTATGACCGATTTCTTGATTTATTTGAATATTTTGTGTTTCTGTCTGTGTTGTTGCTAGGTTGGCCAAGCGGGACAAACAGCAGTAAAATTAACACTTTTTTTCATGTTTTTCAACAAACGTCTTTAGGGTGTACGAAAGCACAGACGGTCGCTTTGCCTAGCAGAGTTCTGAGGACACCTTAACTGTATGATGAAGCCCGATAACACTGTGTCCTCTCCCCCTGGTCAGGCCACAGTAGAGTCCAGCATGCCCCAGGGCCTGACTTTCAGAGCTTGTGTGTGTCTTAGTAGTACACATATATAACGCTGTCTCCTCTCTCTCTCCAGTAGAGTATCATGCCCCAGGGCCTGACTTTCAGAGCTTGTGTGTGTCTTAGTAGTACACATATATAACGCTGTCTCCTCTCTCTCTCCAGTAGAGTATCATGCCTCGGAGTCCTACATCCAGTGAAGAGCAGATGGCCCAGAGTTTCTCTGACGGCTCTGGAGGTTTTGAGACAGACAGCTCCAAGGAGGAGCCTGGCCATGGAGGACCGGGAGGGGAAAGGACTAGCAGGAGGACAGACAGGAGGACATACAGGAGGGCAGAGAGGGACAGGGCTGCCCGTAGGGAGTCACTGGAATTCTGTGTGGTCATCCCTGACCTGCAGCAGTCTGTGAGTACACACTTATCTCGTTGTACACTATTTTCTTATCATACTGCAGGATTATGCTACACTGTCAAATATAATTTTATTGTTTCAATGAATTATTATTAAATAATTGGTTCCATAGCCTTTTGTTTTGTTTACTCAACTTTTCGATCCGAATGTTACCTGAACCCCAAAAATATAGTTGGCCCAAACTTAGATAAAATTGGGAAAACTTAGGCAAAAATTCAGTCAATTTTAAATGATGTGTTTTGCTTAACTCATGTTTATTCAACCATAATTATTATTTGATCATCTTACCTAAAAAAAAGCTGTAGAACTAGTTATGCAAACACACAGTTTTTAACATACAATGTTTCCAAAGTACGTATTTAACACACGTTGAGCATTTACACAGTAATTAATTTTCACCGTGTCCTCACAACCTCCTGGTCTCATGGCATTCCGATGTTCCTGCTATGCCACTATGTCTGTCTTATCAGTTCATCTTACTATTCTCTCATAATTGATATGTTTCACTTGTTTCAGAAAAAAACAATTCTGTATAGTTGTCTGTTGGTGGGGCATATAACTCTGTTTTAATGTTACTCCTTGATCACTATGATAAAAAAAAACATTGTTTTGTTGAGTGTATTTTTAAAATGATGTTTTTTATTGTAGTAATCAAGGAGTAACCTTAAAACAGAGTTATTGAGTGTATTTTTAACAGAGCTGAGATTTACTTTGAAGTCCAAAGTGTAGGAATACAGGTGAAATCATTCATTGACACAGACATGGTGGTGTAAGAGGAAGATTGGAATGCTGTGAACCAAGAAACAGTGAGTTCAAATCCCAGGTGAGGACATATGAATTACTGTATAAATGAGCATGTACAATGTGTGTCAAATATGTATGCTGAAAACATTGTATGTAAAAAGCACTCTAACTAGTTCAACAACCTTTTTAGGTGGATTCATTTATGAGACAATTTGAGCAAAAACATCATTTTAAGTTGACTGAATTTTTGCCTATGTTGAGGCTGTGGAACTTATTAATAATAATTAGTTGCAACAACTCAAAGTTTCTAAAACATTTTTTACAGTGCATCTAAATCCACTTTAAAGCCAAACCCTAACTACCTTTCTCTTTTCAACTGTGTGGTCATCCCTGAACCTTTTTTAAAACATATTAGTCATTTAGCAGAAGCTCTTATGTAGAACGGCATACATACACTCAGTGCATTCAGCTAAAATAGCTGCTATGTGCAGAATCGGTGCTAGTGAGAGTAGATGAAAAGACAAGTACAATAGTCTGGGCTACAACATAGTTTACCCACTGCTTTGCTCTAGGCTCCAAAACCAGTAGTTCTACTGCACTGAAAATAATTGGGGTTGGAATTATGACATAGTTGTTACTGCAGTTTGTCACTGCATGTTGCTTATGTGAAAGACTGTAAAGCAAAAAGCTGTAAAAATAAAAAATAGATCATAGCAATTGTGGAATATGTGGGATGTTTGCCCCAGCCTAGCAGCATAAAGTCAATGTGAAAGAGTGAGCTACAATACCTATGTTGTATAAGCTAAATGTCACACTGTTCTCAGCCAAGCAGTTTGATAGACGTGAATGAGGGAGAAAAAACAGCTATTGGAAATCGGTGGCGAGGTTATTCTGCCACAGAAATACAGACTTTCTAATTGAGAAGTGCTGCTGTTTTCAAATGCCTTATCACAAAAGAACATGCACCCTCAAATAAACCAATAACAAACATGATTTTCTGGATAACAGGCGTAACGCTCTGCTATAATCCTTACTAATTGATTGAACTAATTCCAGTTATTGTTTTTTCCACCACCAATACTGTGTAGCGGGCACCTCTGCCAAACAACTTTATGAATATGAAATGTCCTGCTTCTGTAGAGGAAAGGCATAGCTAATTACTGAAACAGAATATTGCTAGGAGACATTTCCATGCTGTTTTATACTGTGATTCCTGATCTTTTCTACTGTAAATAAAAGCCTATTTATTCACAGACACTGGTAGCTTGGCAAGAAGACGTGAGCTATTGTTTCTCCATCTGTTAGCACCTGCTGCCAGAATGTTAAATCTGCATGTGTGTTTTGTGTTTGTTTGTTTTGGAGCAGAAATGAATGTTTTAAACCCAAAGCTAAACGTGTCGTCTAATGTTTTGGAGGAGAAATGTTTGCTTTAAATCCAACACTAAATGTGTTGTCTAATGTTTTGGGGCAAAAGTGTATGTTTAAACTCCAGGTTTGATATGTTTGTATAATCTCTGAATGTTATGTATTTGTGTTGCAGCAGAAATGTATGAGGTTTAAAACTGACACCACTGTGTGCAGAGATGGGCATTATTTATGTTACATATATTTGAAATACATATTTGAATTACTTCTGAGTATTTTGTCATATTTGAATTACACTGGGTTGAACTATACTCCAATGTATTTTGTATTTTCAAAATAGTGTCATTTGTATTTTCAAAATAGTTTCATTTGTATTTTCAAAATACTTTTCCATTCAATGTTTTATAGCAGTTCAGATTTTGTGCCCCTCTTTCACCCTGCATTGCTATCAGAAGTCTGATAGCACTATGGCATGATAGAGCGTCTGCTAAATGAACTAAATGTAAATATATATGCAAAAATGTTGATAAATAATGTACTTGATACGGTTGTGATATGAATGCACTAATTGTAAATCGCTCTGGATTAGAATGTCTGCTAAATTAGTCAAATGTAAATGTAAAAACGAACAATTGCAAAGCATGCTGAGTATTATTCTAATGAGCTCTGCCCTGAAACAAGGCCAATAATAATACCCATTGTGCTTTGCAGTTAATTTTGGTTTGTTAATTTTCACATATACATTTACATTTGAATAATTTAGCAGACACTCTTATCCAGACTAAAGTATATCAACTAAAGTAGATAAACAACAACATATTACAGTCATTTTTGTAACCGCTACTGAGAACATTGTTGCTATTCAGGCTGTCTACTTGCAAATGTCATTTTACATTTTAAATACAAAATGCATGTATTTTAATTAAATACTTAATTATTTTGATACATTCATCTTCATGGTATTTTGTATGTGTGTTTTGTCATTTTTGGATATCCCTGATTGTGTGTGTATCTTGTCATTTTTGGCTATCCCTGATTGTGTGTGTATCTTGTCATTTTTGGCTATCCCTGACGGTGTGTTTTGGAGCAGAAGTGTATGAGGTTTAAGCCCGAGGCCACGGTGTGGGTTGCCAAGCAGCAGATCCTGTGTACACTGACCCAGACTTTGAGGGACGTGCTGAACTACGGCCTCTTCCAGCCCGCTGTGGAGGGCCGAGAGTCCGGCTTCCTGGATGAGGAGTGTGCCCTTAAAGACTACCCTACTCCCACCAACACGAAGGGGGTCCCCACTCTGGAGGTACAGGAACCATTCAGTTCTCCATCCACCAGGTCCAGCACTAACCCTAGCCTTAGTCCTAACCCTAGACCTAACCCACCGTACCCTAACCCTAACCCTCAGACTATCCCACCCACCACCAGCAAAGTGATCCCTGGTGGTGCAGTAACAGTTCTGCTCCATAAGTCTGTATGCTCAAATCACTGATTTCTCCACAAAACACAGATCCAAGAGTGGATCTTCGTCACGTCACAGAGAGGCATTCTTGGCTCAAAATGTTATACTAGCCTATAAAGTATGTGGTGGAGCAATGGTTTGTGCATCGCATGCCCTACTTCATTTCTTCAGTACTGCTCCATGACGCAGGTCCAGTCCTCCTGTATTGTCAAACATAAGTTACTGATTGTTCCAGAACATACCTTATTAGGCCAGCACGACGTTGCTGTGGATTGTGTGTGCAGCCCCTGTCTACTTCATTTCTTAAGCTCTGTTCAATCCCTGGGGTCCAGTCCTAACACAGCACTGGACATGCTGTTGTAGTCCACCCAGGGGTGCTGTATACCACCCAGGGCTGCTGTAGTCCACCCAGGGCTGCTGTATACCACCCAGGGGTGCTGTATACCACCCAGGGCTGCTGTATACCACCCAGGGCTGCTGTATACCACCCAGGGCTGCTGTATACCACCCTGGTCTTTTTGATCCTTCGATGTCGGCTCTTCCTATCATTGTGAAGCAGAATTCACCAAGCGTTGGATTGTTCACCCACTAATAGGGAACGTGAGCTGGGTTTAGACCGTTGTGAGAAAGGTTAGTTTTACCCTACTGATGATGTGTTGGTGCAATAGTAATCCTAGTAATAGTAATCCTAGTATTCATCGTAATGTGACCTAAAATAAAAATAGTTAGCTTCACTGTCCAAATACATATTTAAAGGGATTACTATAGATAAATGAACAGAAAATGTATTGAACAAAAACTCCCTTGTCAATTCTGTTGGCCAACCAGTGGGTGTGTTTTCTGGGGTTGAATTACATTTATTGTTGCTGTATCCCACCCAGGGGTGCTGTATACCACCCTGGGCTGTTGTATACCACCCTGGGCTGCTGTAGCCCACCCCATCCTATAGAAGCACTTCTCCTGTTTGATCATTATTAAAGAATTTCATCTGGAAGAATTCAGCCACTTAATGAATGATCAAGGGACTGCATCACTATAATAAGTCTTTGTTTTCCAAACAGCTTTGTGATGAGGCAGCATAGCTGGAAACTCCCTCTTGGCTTTCCCTGGCTCTGTTCTTTGTTCTATATCTCCTCAGTCAGGGGTGTCCCCTGGTATCGCTAGTACTTGACTGAAGTTTTAATTACTGGCTGCCTGGGCGATCTTCTCTGGTAGTGGTACACCTTACTTAGTATTACATATATATAGATCATCATTAGCAGTGCTGCCAGATGGGTATGATAGTGACTGGTTGTTTAATCAGGATCATTGGGAGATGACTAGAAGTGCCGTGTCGTTGACTATCATTACATGTGAAGACTGTATATTATCAAATCTATTCTCTATGTGTAATTTTATTACGCAATTAAAGTAATCATGTAACTTTAATTAACTAGGAAGACGGGGCACCACGGGAACATGTTGTTTATAGAGTTTCAATTTCCCGAATATAACTCAAAACAGTCGCTTATTAATTAATTTGACCTCATCAGTCTCATTACTGAACGTCGCAAACCCTTGGATATCTACACGAACCCTAGCATAGAATCATGAATCAGCGATATGCAAATCGGCTTATTTATTTATTTACTAACTTAATCAATCAAAAAATTACATAAACACACACAAATAGTTCATACATTGGTTACTACATGATACAAAGAAAAAGTCCCTAGCGGACAAAACCGATATGACTGCTTGGTAGACAAAGGAAAGGGGTGGGGACCAAGAGAGGGAAACTCACAGAGGATTACTACACTCATAGAGAGCGGGAAACTCACAGAGGATTACTACACTCATAGAGAGTGGGAAACTCACAGAGGATTACTACACTCATAGAGAGCGGGAAACTCAGTGCTGATAACTACACTCATAGAAATTACTAATGCTTTGAACATGAACAACCGCTCATTCGAAAATATATTGCAATTAACATATTTACGAGTGTCTGCCTTTGTTGTCCCTCTCAGCGATCGCCGGTCTGTCTGCTGGATGGAAATGTTCTTAGATCGGATGCGTTTACAAGACTAAAGTATTTAAACAGCTGCAGTCTGAATAATTGTTCTTTAGTTTGTAGATGTCTTTGCCATTTCAACGTGGGAATGATCTCCACGTTCTCTCTGGTCTTGTCCTTTGGTAGAGTTGTACGTACATTCCACACTATTTAGATTTAAACCTCCTAATTGAGAAGTGTACACAACCAAATACACAGTAATGTGTGTTTCCTGTCCTTCATGACATCACCAAATGAAACACACTCGACATGACTGTCCCTTAAGTTTCCACGGACCATTCCCACGTTCTCAAAAATATAAACATTGTTTAATTCTCCCATTTTGGGGATTAGGAGTTTTGGCAAGGAGAATGCCTTTGTTCTCCATAGGCTCTCTCCCGCCATACTGAGAGTTTCTACCAGGAATTTATGACCGTTGTAAAACCTGATGTGGGAGAGAAAGTGAGAGAGGGGGGAGCCACGATATACACCCAAAAGGGCTACGTCGTGACAGAAGTCATGACAAGTCTTACACTACATCATAATGTATTATAATGTTTTGGCTTTAAGTAAAGTGTTGAAGTAACTTTTCTTCTTCCATTTGCAGTTCCGTTACAAGAGCCGGGTCTATCAACAGCCCAATGTGAATGAGAAGCAGATCGCCAAAATCCACACGCAGGTGAGAAAAATAAATGAAGGGCTTTATATTTATTTTTCACTTCTTTCAGGTTGTACAATAGATTCATTATATTCATTTAAATGAATGTGAATATCAACGGCTGGTGTACGTTCTTGTATTGGAATGGGTGAATGCTATACCTTGAACAGTTATACCCTGTATCCGCCATTTCTGTAACCATGTTGAAAAGGTCAATGTGGAAAGGAAATGTCAAGGCCAGTAGAGTTATTGCAGTCGTGTGGAAAAATATATTATTAAGGGAACTTGTCTTTGATATATTCATTATATTGTGAGTGAAAGAACATTTCAGGTCTTCTCCCTGTAATGCTGATAGAATTAATGCCCTATTAATCTACAAGCTGAATATAAAGTGTGAATTATTGAAGTGTAGAATTTCCATGGGCTCACTATTCAGCAGGTACGTATTTAACATGATTCAGTATTTGATTGAGACAGACAGACAGCTGAGTCCACGACAAATCCCATCAATGTCCTCCTTCTGGATCAAACAGGAATGCCATACTAAATCATTTACCCATCGAATTCCCTTCACTCTGTTTTCCCTGGTCTTTCAAGTTCACTGTGTGTGTGTGTGTGTGTGTGTGTGTGTGTGTGTGTGTGTGTGTGTGTGTGTGTGTGTGCGCAGGAGAGAGAGCGAGGGAGAGAGAAGTACCACTTATTCTGTTATTGAACCAGCTTATTTTGGAGGAACAATGATGAAATGTCAAATTATGCACGCAAGCCTGTGTGTGTGGTGTGTGTGTGTTGGAGTTCAAAGTGTAACTGCTTATAAAGTATGTGCACTGGCTGGCGTAAGTCCCCCTGCAGTGTGTCTGTCCTGCCTGAAGGCTGCAGACAAGCCTCTCTCCCCCACTGCCTGCCGCTGTTCAGCTCAGCTCAGCTCTGGGACCTGCTCTCTTAACTATTTATAAGTGGCCTCGAAAGCAGCATGTGTCCCTGGATCAGTCCTTGGGAAAGCACCATGAGAGGAACAGCAGTGGAGAGACCTGAGGAACCATCACGTGACACCCATAATGTACTAACCTCATATCAAATCAATGTTTTTTGTCCATCCGCTGAATACAACTGCTGTAGACTTTACCATGAAATACGTGCATACGAGCCCTTAACCAACAATGCAGAGTTAAAACATATAAATAAAATAGTAACAGAAGAGGAATAAAATCAAATACACAAGAATGGAGCTATATACAGGGAGTACCAGTACCAGATCAATGTGGAGTTATATACAGGGAGTACTAGTACCAGATCAATGTGGAGTTATATACAGGGAGTACCAGTACCAGATCAATGTGGAGTTATATACAGGGAGTACCAGTACCAGATCAATGTGGAGTTATATACAATGTGGAGCTATATACAGGGAGTACCAGTACCAGATCAATGTGGAGCTATATTATATCAACAGGGAGTACCAGTACCAGATCAATGTGGAGCTATATACAGGGAGTACCAGTACCAGATCAATGTGGAGCTATATACAGGGGTACCAGTACCAGATCAATGTGGAGCTATATACAGGGAGTACCAGTACCAGATCAATGTGGAGCTATATACAGGGAGTACCAGTACCAGATCAATGTGGAGCTATATACAGGGAGTACCAGTACCAGATCAATGTGGAGCTATATACAGGGAGTACCAGTACCAGATCAATGTGGAGCTATATACAGGGAGTACCAGTACCAGATCAATGTGGAGCTATATACAGGAGTACCAGTACCAGATCAATGTGGAGCTATATACAGGGAGTACCAGTACCAGATCAATGTGGAGCTATATACAGGGAGTACCAGTACCAGATCAATGTGGAGCTATATACAGGGAGTACCAGTACCAGATCAATGTGGAGCTATATACAGGGAGTACCAGTACCAGA
The DNA here is from genome assembly GCF_034236695.1 of Oncorhynchus nerka. Taxonomy (NCBI): domain Eukaryota; kingdom Metazoa; phylum Chordata; class Actinopteri; order Salmoniformes; family Salmonidae; genus Oncorhynchus; species Oncorhynchus nerka. The sequence goes on along the minus strand of NC_088404.1, from coordinate 14,685,671 downwards.
TCAATGTGGAGCTATATGCAGGGAGTACCAGTACCAGATCAATGTGGAGCTATATACAGGGAGTACCAGTACCAGATCAATGTGGAGCTATATACAGGGAGTACCAGTACCAGATCAATGTGGAGCTATATACAGGGAGTACCAGTACCAGATCAATGTGGAGCTATATACAGGGAGTACCAGTACCAGATCAATGTGGAGCTATATACAGGGAGTACCAGTACCAGATCAATGTGGAGCTATATACAGGGAGTACCAGTACCAGATCAATGTGGAGCTATATACAGGGAGTACCAGTACCAGATCAATGTGGAGCTATATACAGGGAGTACCAGTACCAGATCAATGTGGAGCTATATACAGGGAGTACCAGTACCAGCTCAATGTTGAGCTATATACAGGGAGTACCAGTACCAGCTCAATGTGGAGCTATATACAGGGAGTACCAGTACCAGATCAATGTGGAGCTATATACAGGGAGTACCAGTACCAGATCAATGTGGAGCTATATACAGGGAGTACCAGTACCAGATCAATGTGGAGCTATATACAGGAAGTACCAGTACCAGATCAATGTGGAGCTATATACAGGGAGTACCAGTACCAGATCAATGTGGAGCTATATACAGGGAGTAACAGTACCAGATCAATGTGGAGCTATATACAGGGAGTACCAGTACCAGATCAATGTGGAGCTATATACAGGGAGTACCAGTACCAGATCAATGTGGAGCTATATACAGGGAGTACCAGTACCAGCTCAATGTGGAGCTATATACAGGGAGTACCAGTACCAGATCAATGTGGAGCTATATACAGGGAGTACCAGTACCAGATCAATGTGGAGCTATATACAGGGAGTACCAGTACCAGATCAATGTGGAGCTATATACAGGGAGTACCAGTACCAGCTCAATGTGGAGCTATATACAGGGAGTACCAGTACCAGATCAATGTGGAGCTATATACAGGGAGTACCAGTAACAGATCAATGTGGAGCTATATACAGGGAGTACCAGTAACAGATCAATGTGCAGAGGTACAAGGTACAAAGTGACTAGGCATCAGGATAGATAATAATAAGGCATTTGAGGTCGATATTTACATGAAGGCAGGATAAAGTGACTAGGCATCAGGATAGATAATAATAAGGTATTTGAGGTAGATATGTACATGAAGGCAGGGTAAAGTGACTAGGCATCAGGATAGATAATAATAAGGTATATGAGGTAGATATGTAAATGAAGGCAGGGTAAAGTGACTCGGCATCAGGATAGATAATAATAAGGTATTTGAGGTAGATATGTACATGAAGGCAGGGTAAAGTGACTAAGCATCAGGATAGATAATAATAAGGTATTTGAGGTAGATATGTAAATGAAGGCAGGCAGGGTAAAGTGACTATGCATCAGGATAGATAATAATAGGTATTTAAGGTAGATACAGTGGCTTTGCGAAAGTATTCACCCCCTTAGTATTTTTCCTATTTTGTTGTCTTACAACCTGGAATTAAAATGGATTGTTTTAAATTAAAAATCCTAGTTATGACGTCATGACAAATGAGCTGTTATTGTCCCTGTTATGCAGGTGAGTGAGGACCCAAAAGCGATTTAACAGAAACAGAGTCTTTTAATGTCCAAACAGGGAAAACATAAATCCTCAATCTTTACAGGAGATGTCCAAACAGGGAAAACATAAATCCTCTATCTTTACAGGAGAGTCCCCCTTCTAGTAGTAGAGGAGAATAGCAGGGCTAGCGGCAACAGACTGCTGGTCCCTCCGGGTAGGCGCGGGCCGTAGAGGACAGAGACACCTGCTCACACGCAGCATCTGATGAAGAGGCAGATTACGACAGGACGGGACAAGGGCAAAGCAAACAAGAATCCGACAAGGACAGAAGCAGAAACAGAGAGAGAAATAGAGACTTAATCAGAGGGCAAAAGAGGGGACAGGTGTGAGAGAGTAAACAAGGTCGTTAGGAGAATGAGGAACAGCTGGGAGCAGGAACGGAACGATAGAGAGAGAGAGAGATAGAGAGAGAGAAAGTAACCTAATACGACCAGCAGGGGGAAACGAAGAGAAGAGAAAGCACAGGGACAAGACATAACATGACAATACATGACAGTACCCCCCCACTCACCGAGCGCCTCCTGGCGCACTCGAGGAGGAAACCTGGCGGCAACGGAGGAAATCATCGATCAGCGAACGATCCAGCACGTCCCGAGATGGAACCCAACTCCTTTCCTCAGGACCGTACCCCTCCCGATCTACTAGGTACTGATGACCACGGCCCCGAGGACGCATGTCCATAATCTTCCGGACCCTGTAGATAGGTGCGCCCTCGACAAGGACGGGGGGGGGGGAGACGAACGGGGGCGCGAAGAAAAGGCTTGACACAGGAGACATGGAAGACCGGGTGGACGCGACGAAGATGTCGCGGAAGAAGAAGTCGCACTGCGACAGGATTAACGACCTGAGAAATACGGAACGGACCAATGAACCGCGGGGTCAATTTGCGAGAAGCTGTCATAAGGGGAAGGTTACGAGTGGAGAGCCATACTCTCTGACCGCGACAATACCTAGGACTCTTAGTCCTACGCTTATTAGCGGCTCTCACAGTCTGCGCCCTATAACGGCAAAGTGCAGACCTGACCCTCTTCCAGGTGCGCTCACAACGTTGGACAAAAGCCTGAGCGGAGGGGACGCTGGACTCGGCGAGCTGGGACGAGAACAGAGGAGGCTGGTACCCGAGGCTACTCTGAAAAGGAGATAGCCCGGTCGCAGACGAAGGAAGCGAGTTGTGAGCGTATTCTGCCCAGGGAGTTGTTCTGCCCAAGACGCAGGGTTTCGAAAGGAAAGACTGCGTAAGATGCGACCAATAGTCTGATTGGCCCGTTCTGCTTGACCGTTAGACTGGGGGTGAAAACCGGAAGAGAGACTGACGGAAGCCCCAATCAAACGGCAAAACTCCCTCCAAAATTGAGACGTGAATTGCGGACCCCTGTCCGAAACGGCGTCTGACGGAAGGCCATGAATTCTGAAAACATTCTCAATGATGATTTGTGCCGTCTCTTTAGCAGAAGGAAGCTTAGCGAGGGGAATAAAATGAGCCGCCTTAGAGAACCTATCGACAACCGTTAGAATAACAGTCTTCCCCGCTGACGAAGGCAGACCGGTAATAAAGTCTAAGGCGATGTGAGACCACGGTCGAGAGGGAATGGAGAGCGGTCTGAGACGGCCGGCAGGAGGAGAGTTACCGGACTTAGTCTGCGCGCAGTCCGAACAAGCAGCCACGAAACGACGTGTGTCACGCTCCTGAGTGGGCCACCAAAAACGCTGGCGAATAGAAGCAAGCGTACCCCGAACGCCGGGGTGGCCGGCTAACTTGGCAGAGTGAGCCCACTGAAGAACGGCCAGACGAGTAGGAACGGGAACGAAAAGAAGGTTCCTAGGACAAGATCGCGGCGACGGAGTGTGAGTGAGTGCTTGCTTTACCTGCCTCTCAATTCCCCAGACAGTCAACCCGACAACACGCCCCTCAGGGAGAATCCCCTCGGGTCGGTGGAGGCTACTGAAGAACTGAAGAGACGGGATAAAGCATCAGGCTTGGTGTTCTTTGAGCCCGGACGATAAGAAATAACGAACTCGAAACGAGCGAAAAACAGCGCCCAACGAGCCTGACGCGCATTAAGTCGTTTGGCAGAACGGATGTACTCAAGGTTCTTATGGTCAGTCCAAACGACAAAAGGAACGGTCGCCCCCTCCAACCACTGTCGCCATTCGCCTAGGGCTAAGCGGATGGCGAGCAGTTCGCGGTTTCCCACATCATAGTTACGTTCTGACGGCGACAGGCGATGAGAAAAATATGCGCAAGGGTGGACCTTATCGTCAGAATGGGAGCGCTGGGACAGAATGGCTCCCACGCCCACCTCTGACGCGTCAACCTCGACAATGAACTGTCTAGAGACGTCAGGTGTAACAAGGATAGGAGCGGATGTAAAACGCTTCTTGAGGAGATCAAAAGCTCCCTGGGCGGAAACGGACCACTTAAAGCACGTCTTGACAGAAGTAAGGGCTGTGAGAGGAGCTGCCACCTGACCGAAATTACGAATGAAACGACGATAGAAATTTGCGAAACCGAGAAAGCGCTGCAGCTCGACACGTGACTTAGGGACGGGCCAATCGCTGACAGCTTGGACCTTAGCGGGATCCATCTGAATGCCTTCAGCGGAAATAACAGACCCGAGAAATGTGACGGAGGAGACATGAAAAGCGCACTTCTCAGCCTTCACATAAAGACAATTCTCTAAAAGGCGCTGGAGGACACGTCGAACGTGCTGAACATGAATCTGGAGTGACGGTGAAAAAATCAGGATATCGTCAAGGTAAACGAAAACAAAGATGTTCAGCATGTCTCTCAGTACATCATTCACTAATGCCTGAAAGACAGCTGGAGCGTTAGCGAGACCGAACGGCAGAACCCGGTATTCAAAGTGCCCTAACGGAGTGTTAAACTCCGTTTTCCACTCGTCCCCCTCCCTGATGCGCACGAGATGGTAAGCGTTACGAAGGTCCAACTTAGTGAAAAACCTGGCTCCCTGCAGGATCTCGAAGGCTGAAGACATAAGGGGAAGCGGATAACGATTCTTAACCGTTATGTCATTCAGCCTCGATAATCCACGCAGGGGCGCAGGGTCCCGTCCTTTTTCTTAACAAAAAAACCCCGCTCCGGCGGGAGAGGAGGAAGGGACTACGGTACCGGCGTCGAGAGCTACAGACAAATAATCTTCGAGAGCCTTACGTTCGGGAGCCGACAGAGAGTATAGTCTACCCCGGGGGGGAGTGGTACCCGGAAGGAGATCAGTACTACAATCATACGACCGGTGAGGAGGAAGGGAGGTGGCCCTGGACCGACTGAAGACCGTGCGCAGATCATGATATTCCTCCGGCACCCCTGTCAAATCACCAGGCTCCTCCTGTGAAGAGGGGGCAGAAGAAACAGGTGGAATAGCAGACATTAAACACTTCACATGACAAGAGACGTTCCAGGAGAGGATAGAGTTACTAGACCAATTAATAGAAGGATTATGACACACTAGCCAGGGATGGCCCAAAACAACAGGTGTAAAAGGTGAACGAAAAATCAAAAAAGAAATGGTTTCGCTATGATTACCAGAGACAGTGAGGGTTAAAGGTAGCGTTTCACGCTGAATCCTGGGGAGAGGACTACCATCCAAGGCGAACATGGCCGTGGGCTCCCCTGGAGTACGTGTTGGGCTGGAGAGAGAACACAATATCACACTGGGTGAGGAACGAGCGGCATTCAGTGGGCTCCCCAGAGTAACACGGTGGGTTAATAATTCTGGGCTCCGGAGACTCGGAAGCCCTGGAAGTAGCCGGTGGATCGAGGCGGAGATTGTGAATATGTTTCGAGAAGTCGGAGACTTGGGCGGCCAGGGTCTCAACGGCATGTCGAGCAGCAGACAATTCCTGCTCGTGTCTGCCTAGCATCGCTCCCTGGATCTCGACGGCTGAGTAGAGAGGATCCGAAGTCGCTGTGTCCATTCTTGGTCGGATTCTTCTGTTATGCAGGTGAGTGAGGACCCAAAAGCGATTTAACAGAAACAGAGTCTTTTAATGTCCAAACAGGGAAAACATAAATCCTCAATCTTTACAGGAGATATCCAAACAGGGAAAACATAAATCCTCTATCTTTACAGGAGAGTCCCCCTTCTAGTAGTAGAGGAGAATAGCAGGGCTAACGGCAACAGACTGCTGGTCCCTCCGGGTAGGCGCGGGCCGTAGAGGACAGAGACACCTGCTCACACGCAGCATCTGATGAAGAGGCAGATTACGACAGGACGGGACAAGGGCAAAGCAAACAAGAATCCGACAAGGACAGAAGCAGAAACAGAGAGAGAAATAGAGACTTAATCAGAGGGCAAAAGAGGGGACAGGTGTGAGAGAGTAAACAAGGTCGTTAGGAGAATGAGGAACAGCTGGGAGCAGGAACGGAACGATAGAGAGAGAGAGAGATAGAGAGAGAGAAAGTAACCTAATACGACCAGCAGGGGGAAACGAAGAGAAGAGAAAGCACAGGGACAAGACATAACATGACAATACATGACAGTCCCTTTCACTGGTTGTGTTTCGTACAGTGCCAACTATGTGTAACACATAAGATATGCTTACGAACTGGAAGGAATAATAGATAACAACATATGTGGATGCTGTTAATACCCCAGCAATAGTCGTTACCAGCTGCACACTACAAAGAGCACATCCTTGTTTACCACCAAGATGACATGGCACCCTTCTCTCCAAATCGCCCCTAGGGCACTGGTAAGTGCACTATATATGGAGTAGGGTATCATTTGGGATGCAGGAATGCAAAAACCAACCCCTCATACCCCAAAATAAAGACAGTGATTACAGGAGCATGTTTAAATATGGAAGAGGAGTCGTGGGTTGAGGGACCGGGGCTTGCGAAAGTTTTAACCCACCTTGGAATTTTTCCTATTTTGTTGCCTTACATCCTGGAATTAAAATTTAACTTTGGGGGGTTTGTATCATTTGATTTACACCACATGCCTACCACATTGATGATGCAAAATATGTTTTATTGTGAAACAAACAAGAAATAAGACAGAAAAACAGAAAACTTTAGCGTACATAACTATTCACCCCCCCAAATTCAACACTTTGTAGAGCCACCTTTTGCAGCAATTACAGCTGCATGTCTCTTGGGGTATGTCTCCATAAGCTTGGCACATCTAGCCACTGGGATTTTTGCCCATTCTTCAAGGCTAAACTGCTCCAGCTTCTTCAAGTCGGATGGGTTCCGCTGGTGTACAGCAATCTTTAAGTCATACCACAAATTCTCAATTGGATTGAGGTCTGGGCTTTGACTAGGCCATTCCAAGACATTTAAATGTTTCCCCTTAAACCACTCAAGTGTTGCTTTAGCAGTATGCTTAGGATCATTGTCCTGCTGGAAAGTGGACCTCCGTCCCAGTCTCAAATCTCTGGAAGACAAACAGGTTTCCCTCAAGAATTTCCCTGTATTTAGCACCATCATTCCTTCAATTCTGAAGTCCCTGCCGATGATAAACAACCCCACAGCATAACGCTGCCACCACCATGCTTCACTGTGGGGATGAGGTTCTCAGGGTGATGAGAGGTGTTGGGTTTGCGCCAGACATAGCGTTTTCCTTGATGGCCAAAAAGCTCAATTTTAGTCTCATCTGACCAGAGTACCTTCTTCCATATGTTTGGGGAGTCTCCCAAATGCCTTTTGGCGAATACCAAACGTGTTTGCTTATTCTTTTCTCTAAACAATGACTTTTTCTGGCCACACTTCAGTAAAGCCCAGATCTGTGTAGTGTACGGCTTAAAGTGATCTTATGGACAGATACTCCAATCTCCTCTGTGGAGCTTTGCAGCTCCTTCAGGGTTATCTTTGGTCTCTTTGTTGCCTCTCTGATTAATGCCCTCCTTGCCTGGTCTGTGAGTTTTGGTGGGTGGCCCTCTCTTGGCAGGTTTGTTGTGGTGTCATATTCTTTCCATTTTTTTTATTTAGGATTTAATGGTGCTCCGTGGGATGTTTAATGATAGGAATGATATTTTTTTATAACCCAACCCTGATCTGTACTTCTCCACAACTTTGTCCCTGACCTGTTTGTAGAGCCCCTTTTTCAAGGCGCTGTATGTACATGAAGGCATGGTAAAATAATTAGGCATCAGGGTAGATAACAATAGTTGTGAAATAAAGACCATGTAGCAGCAGCATATGATGAGTGTAAATGTGTGCGTGTGTAAATGTGTATGTATTTGTGTTTGTGTTGTGTCGATCTGCATGTTTGTGTTATGTGTGTTTGTGTGCGTATGTAGTATACATGTATGTGAATATGTGTGGGGTTTGTGTGGGAGTGTCAATGTACTGTGTGTGAGTGAGTGTGTATATGGTTTAGATATATAGTCTAGTGAGTGTGTATAAGGTCAGTGCAAGATAGAGTCAGTGCAAATAGTTTGGGTACCATTAATTGACTATTTAGCAGTTTGGCTATTTAGCAGACTTATGGCTTGGGAGCAGAAGCTGTCATTGAGCCTGTTGGTCCGAGAGCAGATGCTTCAGTACCATTTGCCTCAGCAGTCATCTGTCACTTACACATCCCTCCCTCCCTCTCTCTGTTTTCTCTCTCAATTCAATTCAATTGGCATGGGAAACATGTGTTAACATTGCCAAAGCAAGTGAAGTAGATATTAAACAAAAGTGAAATACACAATATACATGGACAGTAAACATTACACTTACAGAAGTTCCATATGAATAAAGACATTACAAATGTCATATTATGTACATGTAAGTGTTGTAACGATGTGCAAATGGTTAAAGAACAAAAGGGAAAATAAATAAACATAAATATGGGTTGTATTTACAATGGTCTTCCTTCTTCACTGGTTGCCCTTTTCTTGTGGCAACAGGTCACAAATATTGCTGTTGTGATGGCACACTGGTATTTCACCCAGTAGATATGGGAGTTTATCAAAATCTAATTCTTTGTGGATCTGTGTAATCTGAGGAAAATATGTGTCTCTAATATGGTCATGCTGTCACGTCTGCTCCCGCTCTTCCCTCCCCTGGCGCTTGAGGGCGCCAGGTTGCCCTGCATCACGCATTCCTGCCATCATATACGCACACCTGCCTTCCCTTGACACACGCTGCAGAAATATTGGACTCACCTGGACTCACTTATCATCTGTTTATTACCTTCCCTATACTTGTCAGTTTCCCTGCTTTGGTCCCTGCTGATGCATTGATTGTTTTTTGTCTTTGTTTTCTTGTATGCTGACACTGTTCCTGTCTGGTTCCATGTCCGTTCCTTATTAAATGTTTGACTGGTACCTGCTTCGTCTCTCCAGCGTCATCACATGTGACAGAATGCAGAAGCCATCACACGAAGCATCGGGGAGTACTGGCGTTCCGGTTGGTATGGTGGCATCGGCTCTGGGTTGCCACCGATGGAACTGGGGTTGCCTAGCCAGAACGTCGGGCTTTCATGCCCTGGCTGGCTCGAGAGGTTTCTTTGCCTCGGTTGGCTCGGCGGCGTTCCATCCCACGTCACTCTCCACTGGATCATCGGGCTCCCTCGCTGCAGCAGGATCAACAGGTGTCTTGCCTCAGTCAGATTGTCTGGCTTCCATGCCTCAGCCAGCTCGCCAGGCTCTCACGCTCCTGCCGGTTCATTGGGCACCCACGCCCCAAACGGCTTGCCTAGCTCCCATGTCTCGGCCGGTTCACCCAGGTGGGATGCCGGGTGGCGCCCCTGGGGGGGTACTGTCGCGTCTGCTCCCGCTCCCCCCGGCACTTGAGGGTGCCAGGCTGCCCTGCATCACGCATTCCTGCCATCATTTATGCACACCTGCCTTCCCTCGTCACGCGCTTCAGCAATATTGGACTCACTTATCATCTGTTTATTACCTTCCCTGTATTTGTCAGTTTCCCTGCTCTGTTCCCTGCTGATGCATTGATTGTTTTTTGTCTTTGTTTTCTTGTATGCTGACACTGTTCCTGTCTCGTTCCATGTCCGTTCCTTATTAAATGTGTGACTCCCCGTACCTGCTTCGTCTCTCCAGCGTCATCACGTGTGACACATACATTTGGCAGGAGGTCTCTCTCTCTCTCTCTCTCTCTCTCTCACTCTCTCTCTCTCATAGCTTGTCTTCTCTCGAGAGCCAGGTCTTCCAATGGCGTCCTCTATCAATATCAAGGCCATGCACACTGGGTCTGTACATAGTCAAAGCTTTCCTTCATTTTGGGTCAGTCACAGTGGTCTGGTATTCTGCCTCTGTGTCCTCTCTGCTTAGGACCAGTCACAGTGGTCTGGTATTCTGCCTCTGTGTCCTCTCTGCTTAGGACCAGTCACAGTGGTCTGGTATTCTGCCTCTGTGTCCTCTCTGCTTAGGACCAGTCACAGTGGTCTGGTATTCTGCCTCTGTGTCCTCTCTGCTTAGGACCAGTCACAGTGGTCTGGTATTCTGCCTCTGTGTCCTCTCTGCTTAGGACCAGTCACAGTGGTCTGGTATTCTGCCTCTGTGTCCTCTCTGCTTAGGGCCAAATAACATTCCAGTTTGCTATGTTTTTTGTTGTTGATTCTTTACAATGGTTCAAGTAATTATGTTTTTGTTTTCTCATGATTTGGTTGGGTCTAATTGTGTTGCTGTCTTGGGTCTCTGTGTTGTCTGTTTGTGTTTGTGAACAGAGTCACTGTACCAGCTGGCTGAGGATAATTTTCTCCAGGTTCACCTCTCTGTAGTTGAGGGCTTAGTCAGATTCAGATTGTTTAATATTCATATGAACAGGGTTTCAGGTGTGATTGCAGGGTACAGTGAAACTCTTAGGCTCTGAGCTCAACATGCAGGACCAAGTGAAATAAAATAATGAAAATGGTAATATAAAACAACAATAGAAATAGCACTGTATATATAATATTAACTGTAGCAGTGATGAATAAATACAATGGGGGTGGGTCCATAGGGGGAGAGGGGAGCAGGTACCTGACTAGTGCTGGCTGTTCAGCAGCCTGATAGTCTGAAGGTAGAAAGTATTGGCCAGTCTTTCAGTTTTTGCCATGATGCTCCTGTTCTGCCTGCATCTGAGTGACTGAAGCGGAGAGAACAGGGCATGGCTTGGGTCCCTGATGATCTTTTTTTATTTGACCTTTATTTAACTTAACCTTCTGGTTGCTAGTCCACCGCTCTAACCACTAGGCTACCCTGCCGCCCCTCTTCTTGGACTTCCTGTGACACATGTTGTTGTAGGTGTCCTGTATTGTAGGAAGTGTGCACCCAATGGTGCGTTTGGCTGCACGTGTCCCCCTCTGAAGAGCCTTGCGGTCCATGGCGTGATAAAGCCTGACAGTATGCTCTCGATGGTGCTCCTTTAGAACACTGTGAGGAGCCCTCTAGGACAGGCCATATTTCTTCAGCATCCTGAGGTTGAAGAGTTGCTGTCGTGTCTTCTTCACTACTGTGTCCTTGTGGCTAGACCATTTCAGCTTCTCTGAGACATGTACGCAGAGGAATGTGAAATTATTGGCCGTCTCAACTGCAGCCCCATTGACGAGGATGGGGATGTGTCCAGCCTGGTTCCTTCTGAAGTCCACAATCAGCTCCTTTGATTTGCTAACATTGTGAGAGAGGTTGTTTACCTGGTACCACGCCGTCAGAGTGCCTACCTCCTCCCTGTAGGCTGTCTCGTCATTGTTGGCGATCAGGCCTTCTACTGTTGTGTCATCAGGGAACTGATGATGGAGTTGGAACTGATCCTCAACTCAGGGAATACAGAAGGGGACTGAGGATGCATCCTTGTGGGTTCCCCGTGTTGAGGATCAATGTCGAGGAGGTAATGTTGCCTAACTTCACCACCTAACGGGCGGCCCGTCAGGAAGTCCAGGACCAAGTTGCATAGGGAGGGGTTCAGACCCAGGGCAGTGAGATTTTTAATGAGCTGATAGGAAACTATGGTATTGAAGGCTGAGCTGTTGTCGATAAACAGAATCCTCACATATGCATTCCTTTTGCCCAGGTGGGTAAGAGCAGTGTGCAGTGCAATGGCGATTGCGTCGTCCGTGGATCTGTCAGGGTGGTAGGGTAGGCGAATTGTAGAGGGTCAAGGGTGTCGGGAGGGAGGGAGGAGTGGACATGATCTTTGACTAGCCTCTGGAAGCACTTCATTATGACGGAAGTGAGTTCAGTTACTTTGCCTTTCCTGGGTATAAGGATGATGTTGGACATCTTGAAACAGGTGGGTATGCTTCAAGATGGGTGAGGCGAGGCCTGAGCTAAGGAGAGAAGGTTGGAATGTTTGAGAATCGCTTCTTTTTAGGTGGTTGTAGAATTGAATTGCTTTTTTCTGGATTTTTATAATTATTGGGAATCATCCCTATTCTGATCTGCATGTGTTTTTTTTGGTGTTTTATCTTGTACACAGAGGCTGTTTTTATAGAAGTCTGCATGCACTCTCAATTTGATGTTTGTCCCATTTTGTGATTTCTTTGTTGGTGAGTGGACACTAGACCTCACAAACATAGAGGGCAATGGGTTCTATAACTGATTGAATAATTTTTTTGCCAGATCCTAATTGGGATGTCAAAAGTGATGTTCTTTTTATGGCATAGAATGCCCTTCTTGCCTTGTCTCTAAGATCATCACAGCTTTGTGGAAGTTACCTATGGTGCTGATGTTTTTTTAAATGTTTTAAATGTTTTATTTCACCTTTATTTAACCAGGTAGGCAAGTTGAGAACAAGTTCTCATTTACAATTGCGACCTGGCCAAGATAAAGCAAAGCAGTTCGACAGATACAACGACACAGAGTTACACATGGAGTAAAACAAACCCACAGTCAATAATACAGTAGAAAAATAAGTATATATACAATGTGAGCAAATGAGGTGAAATAAGGGAGGTAAAGGCAAAAAAAAGGCCATAGTGGCAAAGTAAATACAATATAGCAAGTAAAACACTGGAATGGTAGATTTGCAGTGGAAGAATGTGCAAGGTAGAGATAGAAATAATGGGGTGCAAAGGAGCAAAATAAATAAATACAGCAGGGGGAGAGGTAGTTTGGGCTAAATTATAGATGGGCTATGCACAGGTGCAGTAATCTGTGAGCTGCTCTGACAGCTGGTGCTTAAAGCTAGTGAGGGAGATAAGTGTTTCCAGTTTCAGAGATTTTTGTAGTTCGTTCCAGTCATTGGCAGCAGAGAACTGGAAGGAGAGACGGCCAAAGGAAGAATTGGTTTTGGGGGTGACCAGAGAGATATACCTGCTGGAGCGCGTGCTACAGGTGGGAGCTGCTATGGTGACCAGTGAGCTGAGATAAGGGGGGACTTTACCTAGCAGGGTCTTGTAGATGATGTTTAGGCCAAGGTAGGTATAGTTTTTTGTGTGCTCTAGGGCAACAGTGTCTAGGTGGAATTTGTATTAATGGTCCCATTTTTTGGAACATCATTATTTTGGTCTTACTGAGATTTACTGTCAGGGACCAGGTCTGACAGAATCTGTGCAGAAGATCTAGGTGCTGCTGTAGGCAGTCCTTGGTTGGGGGGACAGAAGCATAAGGTCATCAGCAAACAGTAGACATTTGACTTCAGATACATTTACATTTAAGTCATTTAGCAGACGCTCTTATCCAGAGCGACTTACAAATTGGTGCATTCACCTTATGACATCCAGTGGAACAGCCACTTTACAATAGTGCATCTAAATCTTTTAAGGGGGGGGTGAGAAGGATTACTTTATCCTATCCTAGGTATTCCTTAAAGAGGTGGGGTTTCAGGTGTCTCCGGAATGTGGTGATTGACTCCGCTGTCCTGGCGTCGTGAGGGAGTTTGTTCCACCATTGGGGGGCCAGAGCAGCGAACAGTTTTGACTGGGCTGAGCGGGAACTGTACTTCCTCAGTGGTAGGGAGGCGAGCAGGCCAGAGGTGGATGAACGCAGTGCCCTTGTTTGGGTGTAGGGCCTGATCAGAGCCTGGAGGTACTGAGGTGCCGTTCCCCTCACAGCTCCGTAGGCAAGCACCATGGTCTTGTAGCGGATGCGAGCATCAACTGGAAGCCAGTGGAGAGAGCGGAGGAGCGGGGTGACGTGAGAGGACTTGGGAAGGTTGAACACCAGACGGGCTGCGGCGTTTTGGATGAGTTGTAGGGGTTTAATGGCACAGGCAGGGAGCCCAGCCAACAGCGAGTTGCAGTAATCCAGACGGGAGATGACAAGTGCCTGGATTAGGACCTGCGCCGCTTCCTGTGTGAGGCAGGGTCGTACTCTGCGGATGTTGTAGAGCATGAACCTACAGGAACGGGCCACCGCCTTGATGTTAGTTGAGAACGACAGGGTGTTGTCCAGGATCACGCCAAGGTTCTTAGCGCTCTGGGAGGAGGACACAATGGAGTTGTCAACCGTGATGGCGAGATCATGGAACGGGCAGTCCTTCCCCGGGAGGAAGAGCAGCCCGTCTTGCCGAGGTTCAGCTTGAGGTGGTGATCCGTCATCCACACTGATATGTCTGCCAGACATGCAGAGATGCGATTCGCCACCTGGTCATCAGAAGGGGGAAAGGAGAAGATTAATTGTGTGTCGTCTGCATAGCAATGATAGGAGAGACCATGTGAGGTTATGACAGAGCCAAGTGACTTGGTGTATAGCGAGAATAGGAGAGGGCCTAGAACAGAGCCCTGGGGGACACCAGTGGTGAGAGCACGTGGTGAGGAGACAGATTCTCGCCACGCCACCTGGTAGGAGCGACCTGTCAGGTAGGACGCAGTCCAAGCGTGGGCCGCGCCGGAGATGCCCAACTCGGAGAGGGTGGAGAGGAGGATCTGATGGTTCACAGTATCGAAGGCAGCCGATAGGTCTAGAAGGATGAGAGCAGAGGAGAGAGAGTTAGCTTTAGCAGTGCGGAGCGCCTCCGTGATACAGAGAAGAGCAGTCTCAGTTGAATGACTAGTCTTGAAACCTGACTGATTTGGATCAAGAAGGTCATTCTGAGAGAGATAGCGGGAGAGCTGGCCAAGGACGGCACGTTCAAGAGTTTTGGAGAGAAAAGAAAGAAGGGAAACTGGTCTGTAGTTGTTGACATCGGAGGGATCGAGTGTAGGTTTTTTCAGAAGGGGTGCAACTCTCGCTCTCTTGAAGACGGAAGGGACGTAGCCAGCGGTCAGGGATGAGTTGATGAGCGAGGTGAGGTAAGGGAGAAGGTCTCCGGAAATGGTCTGGAGAAGAGAGGAGGGGATAGGGTCAAGCGGGCAGGTTGTTGGGCGGCCGGCCGTCACAAGACGCGAGATTTCATCTGGAGAGAGAGGGGAGAAAGAGGTCAGAGCACAGGGTAGGGCAGTGTGAGCAGAACCAGCGGTGTCGTTTGACTTAGCAACGAGGATCAGATGTCGTCGACCTTCTTTTCAAAATGGTTGACGAAGTCATCTGCAGAGAGGGAGGAGGGGGAGGGGGAGGAGGATTCAGGAGGGAGGAGAAGGTGGCAAAGAGCTTCCTAGGGTTAGAGGCAGATGCTTGGAATTTAGAGTGGTAGAAAGTGGCTTTAGCAGCAGAGACAGAAGAGGAAAATGTAGAGAGGAGGGAGTGAAAGGATGCCAGGTCCGCAGGGAGGCGAGTTTTCCTCCATTTCCGCTCGGCTGCCCGGAGCCCTGTTCTGTGAGCTCGCAATGAGTCGTCGAGCCACGGAGCGGGAGGGGAGGACCGAGCCGGCCTGGAGGATAGGGGACATAGAGAGTCAAAGGATGCAGAAAGGGAGGAGAGGAGGGTTGAGGAGGCAGAATCAGGAGATAGGTTGGAGAAGGTTTGAGCAGAGGGAATAGATGATAGGATGGAAGAGGAGAGAGTAGCGGGGGAGAGAGAGCGAAGGTTGGGACGGCGCGATACCATCCGAGTAGGGGCAGTGTGGGAAGTGTTGGATGAGAGCGAGAGGGAAAAGGATACAAGGTAGTGGTCGGAGACTTGGAGGGGTTGCAATGAGGTTAGTGGAAGAACAGCATCTAGTAAAGATGAGGTCGAGCGTATTGCCTGCCTTGTGAGTAGGGGGGGAAGGTGAGAGGGTGAGGTCAAAAGAGGAGAGGAGTGGAAAGAAGGAGGCAGAGAGGAATGAGTCAAAGGTAGACGTGGGGAGGTTAAAGTCGCCCAGAACTGTGAGAGGTGAGCCGTCAACAGGAAAGGAGCTTATCAAGGCATCAAGCTCATTGATGAACTCTCCGAGGGAACCTGGAGGGCGATAAATGATAAGGATGTTAAGCTTGAAAGGGCTGGTAACTGTGACAGCATGGAATTCAAAGGAGGCGATAGACAGATGGGTAAGGGGAGAAAGAGAGAATGACCACTTGGGAGAGATGAGGATCCCGGTGCCACCACCCCGCTGACCAGAAGCTCTCGGGGTGTGCGAGAACACGTGGGCGGACGAAGAGAGAGCAGTAGGAGTGGCAGTGTTATCTGTGGTGATCCATGTTTCCGTCAGTGCCAAGAAGTCGAGGGACTGGAGGGAGGCATAGGCTGAGATGAACTCTGCCTTGTTGGCCGCAGATCGGCAGTTCCAGAGGCTACCGGAGACCTGGAACTCCACGTGGGTCGTGCGCGCTGGGACCACCAGATTAGGGTGGCCGCGGCCACGCGGTGTGGAGCGTTTGTATGATCTGTGCAGAGAGGAGAGAACAGGGATAGACAGACACATAGTTGACAGGCTACAGAAGAGGCTACGCTAATGCAAAGGAGATTGGAATGACAAGTGGACTACACGTCTCGAATGTTCAGAAAGTTAAGCTTACGTAGCAAGAATCTTATTGACTAAAATGGTTAAAATGATACAGTACTGCTGGAGTAGGCTAGCTGGCAGTGGCTGCGTTGTTGACTTTGTAGGCTAGCTGGCAGTGGCTGCGTTGTTGACACTACACTAATCAAGTCGTTCCGTTGAGTGTAATAGTTTCTACAGTGCTGCTATTCGGGGGCTAGCTGTCTAGCTAGCAGTGTTGATTACGTTACGTTGCGTTAAAAGAACGACAATAGCTGGCTAGCTAACCTAGAAAATCGCTCTAGACTACACAATTATCTTTGATACAAAGACGGCTATGTAGCTAGCTACGATCAAACAAATCAAACCGTTGTACTGTAATGAAATTAAATGAAAATGTGATACTACCTGTGGAGCGAAGCGGAATGCGACCGGGTTGTTGAGTGCGGAAGTTCTATTCGGTAGACGTTGGCTAGCTGTTGGCTAGCTAGCAGTGTCTCCTACGTTAAGGACGACAAATAGCTGGCTAGCTAACCTCGGTAAATTAAGATAATCACTCTAAAACTACACACTCTAAACTACACAATTATCTTGGATACGAAGACAGCAAAGACAACTATGTAGCTAGCTAACACTACACTAATCAAGTCGTTCAGTTGAGTGTAATAGTTTCTACAGTGCTGCTATTCGGTAGACGGTGGACGTTTGCTAGCTGGCTAGCTGCTGGGCAGATAGCAGTGTAGACTACGTTAGGACGACGAAATACGATAATTACGCAATTATCTTTGATACAAAGACGGCTATGTAGCTAGCTAAGAAGAAATTGCTAAGATTAGACAAATCAAACCGTTGTACTATAATGAAATGTAATGAAAAGTTATACTACCTGCGGACCGAAGTGCGGATGCGACCGCTCGCTCCAACCCGGAAGTAGGGCTCAGATTCTAGTACGGTTAGGCCGGGTGCTGCAGACTGTTCTAGTGCCCTCGCCAATTCGTTGATATATATATATTGAAGAGGGTGGAGCTTAAGCTGAATCCCTGTGTCACCCCACGGACATGTGGAAAGAAATGTGTGTTTTTTGCCAATTTTAACCACTCACTTGTTGTTTGTGTACATGGATTTTATATTGTCTTAAGTTTTTCCCCCAACGCTGCTTTCCATCAATTTGTATTGCTGACCCTCATGCCAAATTGAGTCAAAAGCTTTTTTGAAATCAGCAAATAATGAGAAGTCTTTGCCCTCGTTTTGGTTTGTTTGTTTGCCAATTAGGATGTGCAGGGTGAATATGTGGTCTGTTGTACGGTAATTTGTCAAAAAGACCATTTGACATTTGCTCAGTACATTGTTTTCACTGAGAAAATGTACGAGTCTGCTGATTTTCCCAAGGTTGCTGTTGATGCATATCCCACAATAGTTATTTGGGTCAAATTTTTATCCACTTTTGTGGACTGGGGTGATCAGTCCTTGGTTCCAGATATTTGGGGAGATGCCAGAGCTGAGGATGATGTTAAAGAGTGTAAGTATAGCCAATTGGAATTTGTGTTCTGTATATTTTAGCATTTCATTTAGGATACATCAACACCACAGACCTTTTTGTGTTGGCGAGTTTGTATTTTGTCCTGTAGTTCATTCAATGTAATTGGAGAATCCAGTGGGTTCTGGTAGTCTTTTATAGCTGACTCTAAGATTTGTAATTGATCACATATACGTTTTTCAGTTTTTTCCTCTCTCTCTTTCATTCTCTCTTTCTCTTTCTCTTTCTCTTTCTCATTCTCATTTTTTCTCTCTCTCTCTCTCTCTCTTTCTCTCATCTGATTCTCAGTCCACTGGGTAATGTTTATTAGTCACAAAAGAAAATGGACTGAAACAGGAAGGGACGATCTGAACTTGTCCAATAAGAAATGCTCATTTTAGTTTTTCTTGTTTTGCTACGTTGTACACCAGTGAATATGACTCTGATGTTCACCTGTCCGTCTCTCTCTCCATCCCTCTCTCTACATGCTCCCTCCTACCCCTAGGCCAACTACAGGAAATTAATGGATCACATTCAGCATCACCAGCTGGATAAACTAGCAAAAATGCTGGAGAAAGGCCTCGATCCCAACTACCACGACCCAGACACTGGTGGTACGCTACACACACACACACACACACACACACACACACACATGCGCACGTGCACACGCACACACACACACACACACACACACACACACACACACACACACACACACACACACACACACACACACACACACACACACACACTATGATTCAATGTGATGTGTTTTGTTTTATACAGCATCTGCTGCTAAGGAGTAAACTATGTCAGATCAATTATGGATGTCTTAGTTTACTGAGGAGAGAAATCAGAGTATCAGCTCTCCTCACATGAAAGTTTACGGCTACAGTACAATTTCTTATGTTTTTGTGCACCTCATTCTGTTGGGCGTATATAGGGCGAGTTTCACGGACAAAGCCTAGTCTGGGACTAAAAAGATGTTTAGCCATTCTTCATTGAACATGCTGTGTATGTCACGCCCTGGTCTTAGTCTTTTGTGTTTTCTTTTTTAATTTGGTCAGGCCAGGGTGTGACATGGGTTATTTATGTGGTGTATTTTGTCTTGGGGTTTTTGTAGGTTATGGGATTGTGGTATAGTATAGTAGTCTAGTAAAGTCTATGGTTGCCTGGAGTGGTTCTCAATCAGAGGCAGGTGTTTATCGTTGTCTCTGATTGGGAACCATATTTAGGCAGCCATATTCTTTGAGTGTTTTGTGGGTGGTTGTTCCGGTCTCTGTGTTAGTTTGCACCAGAATAGGCTGGTTAGGTTTTCACGGTTATTGTTTTGTATTGTTCATGTTTATCTTCTATTAAACATGTATCGAAATAACCACGCTGCATTTTGGTCTGCCTCTCCTTCACCGGAAGAAAGCCTTAACAGTGTAGTCCAGGACAAGGATTAAACTATGTCCAGGAAACGTACCCATAGTTGATGATGTTAATACAATAAATGCACGTTTCTGTTGAAAAAAAGCTCTATAACAATAAACAGCATGTTGTGTGTTTGTATTGTAGAAACTCCACTGACCTTCGCTGCCCACCTGGACAATGTGGCTCAGGTCATCGTTGTACTGAAACACGGTGGAGCACATCTTGACTTCAGATCACAAGATGGGATGACCGCTCTCCACAAAGCAGTCAGGGCAAAGAATCAGGTCACACTGAAGGTTATCCAGCACCTCTATTATTTTTTTACAGCTTATATAATAAGTTGGCCCCAATTCACTCTCCACTCTTTCCCTTCGGGCTTTACCCTTTGATGTGTGCAGATCTGTAAGGTGGAAGCAATATAGTGGAAGCTCCACCAATACCGCTTCATCTGCACCCTTCAGGTCTGCAAACATGGAAGTGTTAGGGCCAAGGGATGAGATAGAGAAAGTATTGGGATCAACTGATACTCTTAGATGTTATGAACAATCTATCCCATAACACCCCACATTCAGGTGTGATAGTTGAAAACGCCCTACATAGACAGACATAACATATTGTAAAGCAATATATAGGTTCACACATGTTTATAATGAGTTATAAACCATTAAACCATTAAAGTAAAGTGTTTCTCCGGGTGAAGTTTCCCCTACGTAAATATGAAGCATCAGCTTCCCCTTCCCCAATCCTAACCTTATCCATCAGTGGGGGAAATGCTAAACTTACCTAAGGTCAGCATCTAGCGGCATCTTAATTTCACACCTAAAGGGCTCACCTTTACCCTCACTGTCTCTCCTCAGGCTCTACTGGAACTAGGCGCTTCCCCAGACTACAAGGACAGTCAAAGTCTGACGCCACTGTACCACACAGTCCTGGTGGGAGGAGACTCAGGTTGCTGTGAGCTCCTGCTGAGGGCCCGCGCCACAGTCTCCTGCCACGACGAGAATGGCTGGCACGAGATACACCAGGTTTCGCTGTTGTGCCTAATAATTATAATACTATTGACTGATTGGATGTATATAGGGCTTTTGCAAAGGCTCAGAGTTTTAAATGGTATTATAAACTGGGTGGTTCGAGCCCTGAATGCTGATTGGCTGACAGCCGTGGTATATCAGACCGTGTACCACGGGTATGACAAAACATTTATTTTTACTCCTCTGATTACGTTGGTAACCAGTTTATAATAGCAATAAGGCACCTCGGGGGTTTGTGGTATTTGGCCAATATACCACGTCTAAGGGCTGTATCCAGGCACTCCGCGATGCTTCGTGCATAAGAATAGTCCTTAGCCGTGGTATATTGGCCATATACCACACTTCCTCGTGCCTTATTGCTTAATTAAAGCGAAGAGCATCAGTTCATCTGCCACCAATGTGGTCTTCTCAGTGATTTAGAGGAGACCCACGTTGAAGTAGCCATCACACTTAAAAAAAAACATTTAACCCAAGCCATCGCTATATGGACTCTCTTGAATAAGATATCTTCTAGTTGATTATAGATGTTAGCCTTTTGATAGACCTTGGAGAAACAAGCTTTCCTAGATCATCGGGGGCATAACAACAGTAAGATGCAGTATATTTTAAAGCTCAGCTCAGATGGTATTCTGACTGACATCTAGTGTAACAACAGTAAGATGCAGTATATTTTAAAGCTCAGCTCAGATGGTATTCTGACTGACATCTAGTGTAACAACAGTAAGATGCAGTATATTTTAAAGCTCAGCTCAGATGGTACTCTGACTGACATCTAGTGTGCAGATCAAGACACTGCATGGAAAATGTGTATGGCTCCTGAGTGTGTAGTCTATTCAGTAGTTCCCAAACTTTTTATGTTCCCGTACCCCTGAAAAACATTCAACCTCCAACTGTGTACCCCCTCTAGCACCAGGGTCAGCGCACTCTCAAATGTTGTTTTTTGCCATCATTGTAAGCCTGCCACACACATACATTTTTTAAACATAGGAATGAGTGGGAGTTTTTGTCACAGGACCAGGGCACAAATAATTATAATACTCAATAATTGTACATATAAAACCTAATTTGAATAACTCACACAGGTTAATGAGAAGGGTGTGCTTGAAAGGATGCAGATACCTCTATGGTGTTGGATTGTATTGGAAAGAGTCTCAGTCTTAAATCCTTTTCCACACACAGTCTGTGCCTGTATTTAGTTTTCATGCTAATGAGAGCCGAGAATCCACTCTCACATAGGTACGTGGTTGCAAAGGGCATCAGTGTCTTAACAGCGCAATTTGCCAAGGCAAGAAACTCTGAGCGAAGCCTTATCCAGAAATCTGGCAGTGGCTTCTGATTAAATTCAATTGCACACTCAGCTCACTCAGGTGTTACGCTATATCACATTTGACATTGTCCGTAAGCTTGAGTTCATTGGCACACAAAAAATCATACAATGATGGAAAGATCTGTGTGTTGTCCTTGTTAATGCAGACAGAAAAGAGCTCAAATTTCTTAATCCTAGCCTCAATTTTGTCCTGCACTTTGAAAATAGTTGCGTAGAGTCCCTGTAATCCTAGATTCAGATCATTCAGGTGAGAAAAAACCTCACCCAGATAGGCCAGTGTGAGAAACTCGTCATCATGCAAGCGGTCAGACTAGTGAAAATTATGGTCAGTAAATAAACCTTTAAGCTCGTCTCTCAATTTTTTTTAAATATGTCAATACTTTGCCACTTGATAACCAGCGCACTTCTGTATGTTGTAAAAGCGTTACATTGTCGCTGCCCATATCATTGCATAATGCAGAAAATACATGAGAGTTCAGAGGCCTTGCTTTAACAAAATTAACCATTTTCACTGTAGTGTCCAAACGTCTTTCTGGCTGTCAGGCATTCCCTTGGCAGCAAGAGCCTCTGGGTGGATGCTGCAGTGTACCAAAGTGGCGTCGGGAGCAACTGCTTGCGCGAGCATTACCACTCTACTATGTCTCCCTGTCATGGCTTTTGCGCCATCAGTTCAGATACCAACACATCTTGACCACCAAGTCCATTTGATGTCACACACCTGTCCAGTACTTTAAAAGTATCCTCTCCTGTTGTCCTGGTTTCCAGTGGTTTGCAGAAGAGGATGTCTTCCTTAAATTGACCCCTCGTTAACGTAACAGACATGACTCATCCAGCTGTAATGCATAGAATACACTGGCTTGTATGTGAAGCAGTAATTGTTTCAAAACATCTCCTACTGTATCACTGGGCGGCAGGTAGCCTAGTGGTTAGAGCGTTGGACTAGTAACGGGAAGGTTGATTGAATCTCTGAGCTGACAAGGTGAAAATCTGTCGGTCTGCCCCTGAACAAGGCAGTTAACCCACTGTTCCTAAGCCATAATTGAAAATAAGAATTTGTTCTTAACTGACTTGCCTAGATAAATAAAGGTTAAATAAAAACTGATGTGTCGTGAAACAGTGTTGTTTGATGGAGACATTGTCTGTAATGTTTTTGTTGGCCTTTTCCCCCAGAATTGTCCCAGACATATCTGCAGCAGAAAGTCCTCCACAATAGTATGGGGCTTGCCTGTTCTAGCCAATCGGTAGCTCACCATATAAGATGCTTCTAGCCTCTTCTTATTAATGGTATCCTTTGCTTTTATACATGTCTTACTACTCGAAAGTCGTCTTTATTCTTGCTCAAAAACTCATGTGGCTTATTTTTCAAATTGTCAAATTGTTTCTAAATCTCTGCGCAATACTGTGCAAAGGTTTCCTGCGAGAGTGTAACTGTTAATATGACTGGATGTTAATTACTTGACTAGGCTACCTGTATTTGACATTGTGTTGTTCATTTCGCTGAACACTAGATGGTTAAATTTTATTTTTGGCAGGGAAACGAGGCTACTCAGGCGAGAAAAAAACCTCACCCGTTGGAAAATATAAATGTACTGTTTGAAAACGTAAAGAAATTATTATAATTTAATTTGAATTTTAATCCCATTTTGATTTGGCGTACCCCCGACGGCATTATACTTACCCCTGGGGGAATGTGTACCCCAGTTTGAGAATACCTGGTCTATATATCATCCACGTGAACACAAACCAGAATAGACTTCTCTTGCCAATCAATGAATTTCTAAATGTTTGGTTGGTCATATTTTCTATGATAGTCCCGGGTTTGCCTTATGTAAGTTACTGTATGGATTGTTTCATTTTCTTTTGTTTTGACCTGGTCTTTGTGATGTCTTCTGTGTTTGTGTGTCAGGCGTGTAGATATGGACAATATTTGACATGGTCTCTGTGTTTGTGTGTCAGGCGTGTAGATATGGACATTATTTGACATGGTCTCTGTGTTTGTGTGTCAGGCGTGTAGATATGGACATTATTTGACATGGTCTCTGTGTTTGTGTGTCAGGCATGTAGATATGGACATTATTTGACATGGTCTCTGTGTTTGTGTGTCAGGCGTGTAGATATGGACATTATTTGACATGGTCTCTGTGTTTGTGTGTCAGGCGTGTAGATATGGACATTACTTGACATGGTCTCTGTGTTTGTGTGTCAGGCGTGTAGATATGGACATGTCCACCACCTGGAGCAGCTGTTGTTCTATGGAGCAGATATGGGTGTCATGAACGCCTCTGGAAACACGGCTCTACACATCTGTGCTCTATACAAAGAGGTAAGAGACCAGAGTTCAAATCATCAGAGCACCAGAGCACAAACCACTAGGGCGGCACGTAGCCTAGTGGTTAAGAGCGTTTGGGCCAGTAACCCGAAAGGTTGTTGGTTCGACTACCCAAGGTGAAAAATCTGTCGATGTGCCCTTGTGCAAGGCACTGAACTCTAATTTGCTCCAGGGGCGCCATACTGCTATGCCTGACCCTGTAAAACAACTAATTTCACTGCACATATCTGGTATATGTAAAATAATCATCAGTCCATCTACTGTACAGAGGGGCTTTATATTGTACCATCTACTGTACAGAGGGGCTTTATATTGTACCATCTACTGTACAGAGGGGCTTTATATTGTACCATCTACTGTACAGAGGGGCTTTATATTGCACCATCTACTGTACAGAGGGGCTTTATATTGTACCACCTACTGTACAGAGGGGCTTTATATTGCAACATCTACTGTACAGAGGGGCTTTATATTGTACTATCTACTGTACAGAGGGGCTTTATATTGTACCATCTACTGTACAGAGGGGCTTTATATTGCAACATCTACTGTACAGAGGGGCTTTATATTGTACCACCTACTATACAGAGGGGCTTTAAAACTTCTTGTGACTCCCCATCCCGGGTCCGGGAGTGTAATCATCGCCTGACACTAATTAGCATAACGCAACGGACATAAATCTTCCTAGAAAATCTTCCTATTCATGAAAATCACAAGTGAAATATATTGGAACACAGCTTAGCCTTTTGTTAATCACCCTGTCATCTCAGATTTTTAAAATGTGCTTTACAGCCAAAGCTAGACAATCAAATTAAATCGTTTACCTTTGATGAACTTCTGATGTTTTCACTCACGAGACTCCCAGGAAGAAAGTTCATTTTTGTAGGCGAAACAGCTCCGTTTGTTCTTCACCTTTGGCTGAGAAATCGCCCGGAAATTGCAGTCACGAAAACTGCAAAAAATATTCCAAATTAGCTCCATAATATCGACAGAAACATGGCAAACGTTGTTCATAATCAATCCTCAAGGTGTTTTTCTAATATCTATTCGATAATATATCCGTCGGGACAATTATTTTTTCAGTAGGACCGATTGGAGTAATGGCGAGAGTCACCCTGGGAGCCATCATGTGACCACTTACGCAATGTAGCCGCCTACGGCTATTCTTCAACATAAATGCGTAAAACTACGTCACAATGCTGTAGACACCTTGGTGAATACGTAGAAAGCGTAAGCTCGTTGATGGTACATTCACAGCTCAATAGGGACTCATTGGAACGCAGCGCTTTCAAAATATGGGGCACTTCTGGATTTGATTTTTCTCAGGCTTTCGCCTGCAACATCAGTTCTGTTATACTCACAGACAATATCTTTACAGTTTTGGAAACGTTAGAGTGTTTTCTATCCAAAGCTGTCAATTATATGCATATTCTAGCATCTTGTCCTTGTCTTGATATACTAGTACATTGTATTGATATACTAGTACATTGTATTGGTATACTAGAACATTATGTCGATTTACCAGTACATTGTATTGGTGTACATTATAATGGTATACTAGTACTTTGTACTGGTTTACTAGTACATTGTATTTGTATACCAGTAAATTAGGCCCATAGTAAACAGGGCTGTGGTTGTAAACCCAAGTAAACCGATTGACTGAATTGAAATGGAATTGACCCCAATCTTGATTGTGTTATTAGCAAGGGGTCAATTACGATTAATAAATATCCTGTTGATTCTTCACATGGGTAAAGATTGACTGGATACACTGATGAGAATCAATCTGAGGTGGACACATCCTGGGGAACACATCCAGGGGGAACACATCCTGAGGGAACACATCCCAGGGGAATACATCCTGGGGGAACACATCCCGGGGGAGCACATCCTGGGGGAACACATCCTGAGGGAACACATCCTGAGGGAACACATCCCGGGGGAATACATCCTGGGGGAACACATCCTGAGGGAATACATCCTGAGAGAATACATCCCAGGGGAACACATCCTGAGGGAACACATCTCGGGGGAACACATCCTGGGGGAACACATCCTGAGGGAACACATCCCAGGGGAACACATCCTGTGGGAACACATCCCGGGGGAATAAATCCTCAGGGAATACATCCTGAGGGAATACATCCTGAGAGAATACATCCCGGGGGAACACATCCTGAGGGAACACATCCTGAGAGAATACATCCTGGGGGAACACATCCCGGGGGAACACATCCCAGGGGAATACATCCTCACGGAATACATCCTGAGAGAATACATCCTGGGGGAACACATCCTGAGGGAACACATCCCAGGGGAACACATCCTGAGGGAACACATCCCGGGGGAATACATTCTGAGGGAACACATCCCAGGGGAACACATCCTGAGGGAACACATCCCGGGGGAATACATTCTCAGGGAATACATCCTCAGGGAACACATCCCGGGGGAATACATCCTCAGGGAATACATCCTGAGAGAATATATCCTGGGGGAACACATCCCAGGGGAAGACATTCTGTCCTGAGGGAACACATCCCGGCGGAATACATTCTGAGGGAACACATCCCAGGGGAACACATCCTGAGGGAACACATCCCGGGGAATACATTCTGAGGGAACACATCCTGAGGGAACACATCCTGGGGGAACACAAAACAATATGGTCTTAACATCAATGGCTATGATTTCTAGTTTAAAACCATAGTAATCAATATTTAGACGGCTCTATGTAGTTTAAATGTTAATGACAGTTTCCACTGTCATATGAATCCCAGAGCCAACAAGGCACTTAACCCTAATTGCTCTTGGGTCGCTGTTAATAACGGCTGACCATGGCTGTGACCCCACTATACGAGGGTGTGTTAGGGGGAGTGGGGATATCGAATAAACACATGTCCATTTCACACATGGGTGTAATACACACTACATGTTTGAAACAGGACAAATAGAAGCACTCACCAAATAATAATAATAATTATACACACACATTTGTAAGATGGTGATTTGAACATGGGATGTGTGTGTGAGATATCTCTCCGGTTGTCTGTAGGGGTCACTGCTCCCATTAGCTATGGCATAGATCATTAAGCCTTTCTACACGCTGTGCTCTCTCTGCTACAATTATTCACAGAGAGCAAGAGAGAGAGAGCAAGAGAGAGAGAGAGAGAGAGAGAGAGAGAGAGAGATATAACTTCCTCTCTCTGGGTTTGCTGTTGTGTAATCTCTTCCCTCGACTGCTCTGCTCCTACAGGCTGGGTTTATTTCCCTGGCTTTCTGATTAGATGCCCTTTTGCATGACAGCTTTAGTGTGATCTAATGACTACAATGACAGCCACTAGGAGGAATGAACTTCACTGATTTAACCTTTTTGAATATCAGTCTGATTTGTGTGGGTTGGGGCTTGTACACGTAATATTATTATTGTAGATATCTGCCATATACTAGTGGCAGTATAATTTAATAAGAGCAAGTAGGAGGGGGATGAGCTCGAACATTGGTGTGTGTGTGTGTGTGTGTGTGTGTGTGTGTGTGTGTGTGTGTGTGTGTGTGTGTGTGTGTGTGTGTGTGTGTGTGTGTGTGTGTGTGTGTGTGTGTGTGTGTGTGTGCAGGCACTGTGTGTATGTATGTGTGTATGAGCAAGCACTGTTTGTGCATGGGCGTGTGTGTGCGTGTGTGCCTGACTGTATGTGTGTGTGGGCCCGCGCGCCTGTATGTGTGTGTTCACATGCACGTGAACGTGTGTTTGTAGTGGTGTTTCCGTGGGTGGGCTGCTGAATCCAGCTAACAGCAGGCTGAGGCGGGCTGCAGTGCCACAGACAGTTACCAGAGGCTGATTCTCTCTTGATTTTCTCACCGAGCTTCACACTACATGTTTTCACTGCACTGAGATCCTTTCTGGAGAGCTGAGGGAGAGGCCTTGCTTTACCTGGAACATAGACAAGGCATCATCAGACTGTACCTGGAACATAGACAAGGCATCATCAGACTGTACCTGGAACATAGACAAGGCATCATCAGACTGTACCTGGAACATAGACAAGGCATCATCAGACTGTACCTGGAACATAGACAAGGCATCATCAGACTTTACCTGGAACATAGACAAGGCATCATCAGACTTTACCTGGAACATAGACAAGGCATCATCAGACTTTACCTGGAACATAGACAAGGCATCATCAGACTGTACCTGGAACATAGATAAGGCATCATCATACTTTACCTAGAACATAGACAAGGCATCATCAGACTGTACCTGGAACATAGACAAGGCATCATCAGACTTTACCTGGAACATAGACAAGGCATCATCAGACACACAGGACAGGGTGAGCTCTAGCTCCAGCAATGATACGTTCTGGAATGTTCTGGAATCAATTAAGTTCCAGAATGTTCTGGATTAGTTGATGGAATGTTTAGTTCTGGAATGTTCTAGAATCGGTGCTAGATTAGTTGATGGAATGTTCAGTTCTGGAATGTTCTAAAATCAGAGCTAGAATAGTTGATGGAATGTTCAGTTCTGGAATGTTCTAGAATCATTTAAGTTATAGAATGTTCTGGAATCAGTTCTAGATTAGTTGATGGAATGTTCAGTTCTGGAATGTTCTAGAATCATTTAAGTTATAGAATGTTCTGGAATCAGTTCTAGATTAGTTGATTGAATGTTCAGTTCTGGAATGTTCTAGAATCGGTGCTAGATCAGTTGATGGAATGGAATGCTTGATCAAGATGGTTTTCTGGTTTTCTCTCTCGTTAAAGGGGTTCAGAGAATTACAGAGTAATAACAAACAGTAGCAGGCAGCAGAGAGAGAGAGAGAAAGAGCGAGAGAGAGAGAAAGAGAGAGAGAGAGAGAGAGAGAGAGAGAGAGAGAGAGAAAGGGGACAGAGAGGGATAGAGAGAGGGAGACAAAGAGGCAGATAGAGAGGGAGAGAGAGAGGGAGACAGAGTTAGTTTATTTCACTTTTGTATATTATCTACCTCACTTGCTTTGGCAATGTTAACATATGTTTCCCATGCCAATAAAGCCCCTTGAATTGAATTGAATTTACAGAGAGGGAGACAGAGAGAGCAATGGCGTTGAAATAAATGAGGTCCTGGTCTTACTCTGTTCCCCCTTCTCTTTTCCTTTGGTC
The DNA here is from genome assembly GCF_034236695.1 of Oncorhynchus nerka. Classification (NCBI taxonomy): domain Eukaryota; kingdom Metazoa; phylum Chordata; class Actinopteri; order Salmoniformes; family Salmonidae; genus Oncorhynchus; species Oncorhynchus nerka. The sequence goes on along the minus strand of NC_088404.1, from coordinate 14,656,616 downwards.
CTCCCTAAGGAACACTGTGCCAGAGTACTGCTTGTTCGTGGTGCCAACAAGGAAGTGAAGAACTACAGAAGCCAAACACCATTCCAGGTATGGACTGACTGACACCTCTAACATTTACTGCTCACAGTACAGGCTTGCTGTAAAACGCTGATCACTACATTCCATTCTCCATACTAGCATGCCACTTGCAATGCATACCCAATCCATTGCTTCGTTCTTCAAAGTGGTATGGTATAAAACGGTCATTCATTAAGCTTCTCAGATGAATTACATCAGTAGAGAGCTACATGTGTAGTATTTTAATTTGAGCCAGTTTTCGACAGCAGGAAAATAATCCTGCAAAAACAGGAAATGTGAATTATTATGTGGATTATAATTAATGGACATTTTTTTGTAGGGGTTGATACATTTTTCTTTAGGGGCAAATCAAGTCTGATATTTTAAAGTGGAAATGACCAACTTTACAAGCCTTTTTAAACCTTGAATACACTACAAGTTTGCATTTCTCAGCATCAAAAGAGATTCTACATCTGTAGTGTAGTATGTGATACCTTTAGATGCTTGTAGTGGTGAAGCTTCATAACATTGCAACCCTTCCTTTTGTTTCTTTGCAGTAGTATTTTGGCAAGCAGATCAGTCTCCATCTGTGTGTTTTCAGTCAAGTCTTGTTCACGTGTGGTTTTAAAAGGGAAAAGCAAGATGGTACACACAGAATGAGCGTATTTTTAGGTTGTTAAACAAAGCTGTTTAAGAGTCAATGGTTCCTTATTTGGCAGGCTTTTATGTAAGACATCCCTCTCTCTGAACAAACAGTCAATGGTTCTGGGAGAAATGTTCATGTTTATATGCATGTGTCAGCATTCCACAGTGTTCTGAACTCCAACTACCAATTAGTCATAATGGAGGTGTGATGCATTTAGGGGGTTGAAGTCAGAAGGGGTATGGATACTGAATAGCTTCCTAGCTGTAGTTGACTATATTTTCTCCTTTTCCTATTCATCATCCCTACCCTGTTAACCATCATCTTTTAATGCAGATAATTTCATATCCCACCAATAATTAAACGGTGGATTCACACAAAATTTTTATTGGCAGCAGGCCTACACAGCTGCTATTTAAATAACACGGTGAAATAACAACTACTGCACGAGGTTCATTATTATCAAGCACATAAATCATTTTTATTCTGTGAGAGTCTCCCTTTGTGATGTGTTTATGGTTCAAAGTTGAACATCTTCCACCAAATCTCCTCTTTACCTCCTCATGCTCTCGTAGCAGTCTGACATCTAAACTCCTCTGCTTTAGTCTGAGCTCCTCAGTTACTCTAAACTCCTCTGCTTTAGTCTGAACTCCTCAGCTACTCTAAACTCCTCTGCTTTAGTCTGAGCTCCTCAGTTACTCTAAACTCCTCTGCTTTAGTCTGAACTCCTCAGTTACTCTAAACTCCTCTGCTTTAGTCTGAACTCCTCAGTTACTCTAAACTCCTCTGCTTTAGTCTGAACTCCTCAGTTACTCTAAACTACTCTAAACCTCTGCTTTAGTCTGAACTCCTCAGTTACTCTAAACTCCTCTGCTTTAGTCTGAACTCCTCAGTTACTCTAAACTCCTCTGCTTTAGTCTGAACTCCTCAGTTACTCTAAACTCCTCTGCTTTAGTCTGAGCTCCTCAGTTACTCTAAACTCCTCTGCTTTAGTCTGAACTCCTCAGTTACTCTAAACTCCTCTGCTTCAGTCTGAACTCCTCAGTTACTCTAAACTCCTCTGCTTTAGTCTGAACTCCTCAGTTACTCTAAACCAGGGGTGTCAAACATACGGCCCGCGGGCCGGAACCGGCCCCCAAGGAGGTTCGATCAGGCCCGCAGGATAATTTGAAAGTGGAAAAAATGCATAAAAGACATGGAATTAATATTTTTAATTCGCTGCAATTCATGGATTATCCGCTAAGGGGCGCACTCTTTCCATCAGAGTAGAAGACAAGCCGCATCACTGAGACAGACTGAAAACAGCAGACGGTATCAATGCGCCATCTGCTGCTTGTTACGACGTTGTTAATACCTTGGTCTCTACCTCTCCGCTACACCCTCATTAGCCAAAATGTCGTTATCCAAACGGAGAAAAGTAGATAAGGAGTGTAGAATTTTCAAAGAAAAATGGACCACGTCCTATTTATTTACAGAGATGCACGGAAAACCTTCGTGCTTGGTGTGTTTGCAACAAGTTTCGGTATTGAAGGAATATAATATTCGACACCACTACGAGACTCATCACAGCGAAAAATATGACGGCTTGCAAGGACAACTGAGAAGAGATAAGATTAACGAATTGCTGGCGGGTCTGAGGAAACAGCAGTCAACTTTCATCCAGAGCCGAGAAGTCAGTGAAGCAGCGGTAAAAGCCAGCTACCTAATTGCTAGCGAAATAGCATTAGCATCGAAGCCGTATTCGACGGTGACTTTGTTAAACGATGCATGATGAAGGCGGCTGAACTTGTATGTCCCGAGAAGCGACAAGCTTTTGCCAATATTAGCCTGACGAGGAATACTATAGCAGAGAGGATTTGAACTATCGGCAGATTTAGACAGTCAATTGAAACAGAGAGTCAAGTCATTTATTGCATTTTCCGTGGCAATTGACGAGAGCACTGACATCACAGACGTGGCCCAACTGGCCATATTTATTCGAGGAGTTGATGAGACATTGACTGTTACTGAAGAGTTTCTTGAGTTGGTGCCAATGATGGACACCACAACAGCCGAGGACATTTTCGGCTCTGTCGTTGCTGCATTGGACAGAGTTGGAGTGGACTGGTCCCCGCTGTCAGCCTGGCTACAGACGGCGCGCCATCCATGGTCGGAAAGAAAGCAGGTGTCGCGACAAAGTTCAAAGACAAAGTACAAGCCCTTAATGGAGGAGATCGTTTCTGGACATTTCACTGTATTTTGCACCAGGAGGCATTGTGTTGCAAGTCGCTGAAAATGGACCACGTCATGGAGGTGGTTGTTCGCACTGTAAATTTCATCCGGTCCAGAGGTCTGAACCATCGTCAGTTTGACAAACTTCTCAGCGACAGCAACATTACCCACAGCCTGCCATACCACACTGAAGTGAGATGGTTAAGCCGAGGCGCTGTGCTGAGGCATTTCTTTGATCTACGAGAGGAAATCGGACAGTTCATGGAGAAAAAAGGAAAACCGGTGTTGGAATTACAATCTCAGGAATGGCTACGGGACCTTATATTCTTGGTTGATATTACTGAACACTTGAACAATCTGAACAAAATGTTGCAAGGCCGCAAAAAAGTTGTCACACAGTTTTCTGACAACATACATGCATTTAAGTTGAAGCTGACTTTGTGGGAGATGCAACTGGCAAATGGCAACCCTGCTCATTTCCCCTGTCTGAGAGATGTGTGTGTGACCAGACCTGATGCGGACATGAAACGGTACAAAGACAAAATTGCAGGACTACTGCGGGAGTTTGAGAAACGTTTTCAGGTATTTGGTGAACTTGAGACAGAATTTTCAGTTTTTCGCTCACCTTTCACAGTTAAAGCTTCTGATCTGCCGGTCGAAATTCAGCTAGAGATAATTGATTTGCAGTGTGATGCAGATTTGAAGGGCAAATTTGCGTCTGTAGGTCTGGACAGATTTTATCAGTATCTACTACCAGGGTACCCCAAATTAACAGCCCTGGCTGCTAAAATTTTGTGCATGTTTGGGACAACCTACCTTTGTGAACAAATTTTCTCAGTGATGAATATCAATAAAACAAAAATGCGTTCAAGGCTCACAAACAAGCACTTAAATGACATTCTGAAAGTGACAGCTAGTCAGGACATGACACCTGGTGTTGATGCACTTGTACAGGCCAAAAGATGCCAAGTTTCAGGAACAAATACAAGTCCAGACTAGACTAACACCTTTAAAATGCTGCCTTAGATACTGTTTGCATTGAAAGAATACAGCTCTGTGAAGATGAATCCTTACTGTGGTGATTTAAAAAATGTGCACTTTAATGTTAGTCAGCAGCTTCAAAACAAAAGTTGTGTGATGGAATTCTACTGTTCATACAACTCCATAAATTTTCAATTTCGTGGAACAGTGTAGCAGAGTATGGTATAATTTTAATGGTCCGGCCCACTTGACATCTCCCTAGGCCGTATGTGGCCCACGATGCGAAATGAGTTTGACACCCCTGCTCTAAACTCCTCTGCTTTAGTCTGAACTCCTCAGTTACTCTAAACTCCTCTGCTTTAGTCTGAACTCCTCAGTTACTCTAAACTCCTCTGCTTTAGTCTGAACTCCTCAGTTACTCTAAACTCCTCTGCTTTAGTCTGAACTCCTCAGTTACTCTAAACTCCTTTGCTTTAGTCTGATCCCCAGCTGAGCCAAATATCTTCTCTTGCATCATGTAGGAGTCAGTGGAGTGATGCTGTTTATATAATGTACACTTCCACTGAGTGCTGATGCATCCTCTAATTCTCTCTATTATTCATCTATCCCTTCACACTTAAAATACTTAAAATAAAATGATGTTTCCTGCCTCAATTACTCTTTAATTACAGCTCATTTGAAGGGGGCCATAAACCGCATTCACCTCATCCAATCAAATTCTGATTAAGTTTTGCCCAGTTAGGCAGCCATCTGCTGACTGATGGTGGCAAATTAAGTGCTGAGACTCAGCATGTGCCCTAAATGCACCCTATTCCCTATATAGTGCACTATGGGCCCTGGTCACAAGTAGTGTACTATAGAGGGAATAGAGTGCCATTTGGGATATACACACTGATTCAGAGGAAATTGGAGCACTTCAATTCGTGCTCCTCTTTCCTGACCCACTTTCATCCCAACATCACATCCTGTCTCACTTCTAGTACACCCAGACATCATACTTCACCTCACCTCAGTATGGTTAGGGACCAGGTAAACCTTCCCTGGCTCAAATCCTTCCTTCCTCATGCCCCTCTCTCTCTCTCTCTCTCTTTCTCTCTCTCGTTCTCTTTCTCTCTTTCTCTCTTCTTTCTCTCTCTCTTTTTCTTTCTTTCTCTCTCTCTCTCTCTTTTTCTTTCTTTCTCTCTCTCTCTCTCTTTTTCTTTCTCTCTCTCTCTTTTTTTTTCTTTCTTTCTTTCTTTCAATTTCAATTCAAGGGGCTTTATTGGCATTGGAAACATTTGTGACTCACTACCTGGATTCGGTCTTATGTAGCAAAATTAGAATTTTTACATTGGATAAAAGTAGAGACTCAGAGCAGAATGATATTGTATACACTGCATTTTAGCTAATGTGAGCAGACCAAGTAATTGGGCATCACTCTAAAGCGGGAAGGTGGAATAAACGAGTCAGGAGTAGGTTTTCTTGATTGAACACAGTTCTCTATTGAGGGCATTTGGTCAACACAAACAGTTCAACATAATCAATGAAAATCTTCCAAGGAAAAATATACATCTTCTTCTCCAGATGAAACCGGAACACAATAGGCTTATCTTTAAACTACAACAAAAAGTCACGGGCTTGTCACCGTCTTAGTGGTTCTTCCTGGATAGCTCCTCTCTCTCGGTGGCCATCTTCCAGAGATAGTTTTCCCCCCTTCTCTGCTGGTTCCATTCTCTCTCTTATAGGGGAAGGAGAGTATGTCATTAGTACCGTCAGCTGTGCTTAATTGCCTCTGGTTACCTTGTCTCCCATGCCTTGTTGGGCTACTATCCATGAGCCCAGCCTGCCCTCTGGTGGTCCTTCCACACTAATGAGCCAGCCAGCTACCATTATCTTGTTAAACAACAATGAACATATTGCCAAAATCATGTCGTTACTACCCTGCATGAATCTGCTGCGAGCTAACCAACCAGGTTCAATGTTAGTTAGCTACCATTAGGCTCTAACTAGCAAAGCAAGTGGATCTGGGATACGAATAATAACTTCATACACATAACGTTAGCTAGGGAACAAGCCAGCTAATGTTAGCTAGCTAGCTAACAGTATGTTTTAGCTTGAAATCAAATCCACTTTCTGTCAAAATTAGAAATGTGTAATATCTGAAAATATAGCTAGCTAAAGCTAGACTATCTTACCCGTTTACATCATTATGCATGATGGACGCGTCTCACTGTCACGGATGCCTTGCCACGATTGTCCTTAATTTGAAGATGTAATCCGGAGACAGGGGTTTTCTCCATCTCTTTAGCTATCATACTGTAATTACACTGATTTCAAAACTCGATCCTCCAGAAGGTGGAGAGTAAAATTTATGCAGCTCCACCCCACAATGCTTTTTTTAAAAGTCACGTTCGACAGGATTACCAACACAGATTGACCAGCTGAAATAGACAGAAGCCCTCTATATGGCAGACCAATCCGAAGTCATCTCTCGGCATGTCAAACCTACTCATTATCTCAGCCAATCATGGCCAGTGTGAAGGTTGCTGACTTTTTCTGTGTCTTAATGAACAAGGCTCGTAATTTAACAATATTATTGTACACAAATTTGTTATTAAGGCACATGAAAGTTCCCATGTTCCAGAAGGCATTTCTGCCCAAAAACAAATTTAAAAATGTTTTATTCAAAAAACGTTAAAATGGCTCTCCTGTGGAGTCGTGACGACATACGCCTAGTTTCCTGAAACGGGTCACATATGTTTACATTGCCAAAGCAAGTGAAATGGATAAACAAAAATGAAATAAACATAAAAAGAATAAAGACATTTCAAATGTCATATTATGTCTATATACAGTGTTGTAAAGTAAAAATGGGAAAATAAATAAATGTAAGCAGTTGATGTTATTCTTCAATAACACAGACCCCAAAGCAAATTAGGAGGAGAAAAATACATGAATTCATAGAAAACAAATCATAGTTGTTATGCTGGAAAGCGGATGGTAGATGTTTATTCTTCCCTGTTCTCAGTGTTTTCTCTGCTGAACAAAGAGAAAGGATGTAGTTTATACCCAAGCTTAGCCTGTGGTTGACCAATTAGAATTCCTTGCAGCAAAATTAGGCCAATGGTTGAATACTAAGTATCCCATTTCAGGCTCAATGTATAGACAATTTGGTCAAATGAGAACTTGCCGCATGTAGCTGTGAGTCCAGGACTGGAACCCCTTCAAAGATTCTAAACAGATGTTGAACTGAAAGACAACCCATGTCCGTGACCCATTAATCTTCAGTTCCCCATTACTCGAAAAATGTCCATTGATCGTTTATTCCCCGCATTGTGTATTTATCTTTGAATATTCTTACATAAACATAAATATGGGTTGTATTTACAATGGTGTTTGTTCTTCACTGGTTGCCCTTTTCTTGTGGCAACAGGTCACAAATATTGCTGCTGTGATGGCACACTGTGGTATTTGACCAAATAAATATGAGTTTATCAAAATTGGATTTGTATTGTTTTCCAATTCTTTGTTGGTCTGTGTAATCTGAGGGAAATATGTGTCTCTAATATGGTTATACATTTGGTATGAGGCTAGGAAGTGCAGCTCAGTTTCCACCTCATTTTGTGGGTAGTGTGCAAAGAGCCTGTCTTCTCTTGAGAGCCAGGTCTGCCTAAGGTGACCTTTCTCAATAGCAAGCTCACTGTCAAAGCTTTCGTTAATTTTGGGTCAGTCACAGTGGTCAGGTATTCTGCCACTGGGTATTCTCTGTTGAGGGCTTTAGTGATTTTTGCAGTTCGTTCCAGTCATTGGCAGCAGAGAACTGGACAGAGAGGCGGCCAAAGGATGAATTGGCTTTGGGATGACTAGTGGGATATACCTGCTGGAACGAGGGCTACGGCTGGGTGCTGCTATGGTGACCAGTGAGCTGAGATAAGGTGGAACTTTACCTAGCAGAGACTTGACCTGGAGCCAGTGGGTTTGGCGACGAGTATGAAGAGAGGGCCAGTCAACGAGAGCATACAGGTCGCAGTGGTGGATAGTATATGGGGCTTTGGTGACAAAACGGGTGGCACTGTGATAGACTGCATCCAATTTGTTGAGTAGAGTGTTGGAGGCTATTTTGTAAATGACATCGCCGAAGTCGAGGATCGGTAGGATGGTCAGTTTTACGAGGGTATGTTTGGCAGCATGAGTGAAGATGCTGTGTTGCGAAATAGGAAGCCAATTCTAGATTTAAGTTTGGATTGGAGATATTTAATGTGTGTCTGGAAGGAGAGTTTACAGTCTAACCAGACACCTAGGTATTTGTAGTTGTCCACATATTCTTTGTAGTTGTCCACGTAAGTCAGAACCGTCCAGAGTAGTGATGCTGGAAGGGCGGGCAAGTGCGAGCAGCTATCAGTTGAAGAGCATACATTTAGTATTACTTGCATTTAAGAGCAGTTGGAGGCCACGGAAGGGGAGTTGTATGGCATTGAAGCCTGTCTGGAGGTTAGTTAACACAGTATCCAAAGAAGGGCCAGAGGTATACAGAATAGTGTCATCTGCGTAGAGGTGGATCAAAGAATCACCAGCAGCAAGAGCGACATCATTGATGTATAAAGAGAAGAGAGTCGACACGAGAATTGAACTCTGTGGCACCCCCATAGAGACTGCAAGAGGTCCGGACAACAGGCCCTCCGATTTGAACATGGAACTCTATCAGAGAAGTAATTGGTGAACCAGGCGAGGCAATCATTTGAGAAACCAAAGCTGTTGAGCCTGCCAATAAGAATGTTATAATTGAGTCGAAAGCCTTAGCCAGGTTGATGAATACGGCTGCACAGTACTGTCTTTTATCGATGGCGGTTATGATATCGTTTAGGTGGTGCACCCATAGTATTGTTTCTTATCGATGGCGGTTAAGATATTGTTTAGAACCTTGAGCGTGGCTTAGTTGCACCCATAACCAGCTCTGAAACCAGATTGCATAGCGGAGAAGGTACAGTGGGATTCGAAATGGCCGGTAATCTGTTTGTTAACTTCTTTTAGCTTATTTGGACGCTAGCGTCCCACCTCGACAACATCCAGTGAAATTACAGAGCGCCAAATTCAAATGACAAAAATAGTAATAATAAACATGAATGAAAACAAGTGTTATACATCAGTTAAAAGATTAACTTCGTGTTAACATAGCCACTTTGTCAGATTTCAATAAGGCTTTACGGTGAAATCATGCCATGATATTATCTGAGGACAGCGCCCTGCGTACAAAAGCATACAAACATTTTCCAACCAAGAAGAGTCAGAAATAGCAATAAAATAAATCACTTACCTTTGAAGATCTTCCTCTGTTGGCAATCCAAAGGGTCCCAGCTACACAATAAATGGTCGTTTTGTTCGATAAAGTCCCTCTTTACATCCCAAATACTCCGTTTTGTTGGCGCGTTTTGTTCAGTAATCCATTGGCTCAAAGGCGGTCAAAACATGCAGACAAATACATCCTAATAGTACCTATATTTAATCCTCAGGTTGTCAATTATCTAAATAATCGATAATCTTTCAACCTGACAATAGCGTATTCAATAGAAATGACAAAGAACGAAGAGCGCACACACAGTCACGCACGCAAACCGGTACTGCATGATTCCATAGACCACTTACCAAAATGTTTTGTTCTTCATCGTTTTTCAGAAATCAAGCCTGAAACCATGTCTAAAGACTGTTGAAATCAAGTGGAAGCCATATGAACTGCAATCGGGGCCCTAAGACTTATATAGTCAATAGGCTTTCAATGGAAAACCACTCACATAAAAAAAAAAAAAAAAACATTCCTGGATGGATTTTCCTCAGGTTTTTGCCTGCCATATCAGTTCTGTTATACTCACAGACATTATATTAACAGTTTTAAAAACGGCAGAGTGACAGGCAGTTTACTTTGGGCATGTCAGTCATCCGAAATTCTGAATACTGCCCCTTAGCCCAAAAAAGGTTAACTTGGCTTTCGAAGATCTTAGAAAGGCAGGGTAGGATAGATATAGGTCTGTAGCAGTTTGGGTCTAGAGTGTCTCCCCCTTTGAAGAGGGGGAGCTTTCCAATCTATGGGAATCTCAGATGATACAAAAGAGAGGTTGAACAGGTTAGTAATAGGGGTTGCAACAATTTCGGCGGATCATTTTAGAAAGAGAGGGTCCAGATTGTCCAGCCCGGCTGATTTGTAGGGGTCCAGATTTTGCAGCTCTTTCAGAACATCAGCTATCTGGATTTTGGGTGAAGGAGAAGTGGGGAGGCCTGGGCGAGTTGTTGTGGGGGGTGTAGGGCTGTTGATCGGGGTAGGGGTAGCCAGGTGGAAATCATGACCAGCCGTAGATAAATGCTTATTGAAATTCTCAATTATAGTGGATTTATTGGTGGTGACAGTGTTTCCTAGCCTCAGTGCAGTGGGCAGCTGGGAGGAGGTGCTCTTATTCTCCATGGACTTTACAGTGTCCCAGAAACGTTTAGAGTTTGTGCTACAGGATGCAAATTTCTGCTTGAAAAAAAGCTGGCTAGCCTTAGCTTTCCTAAATGCCTGTGTATATTGGTTCCTAACTTCCCTGAAAAGTTGCATATCGCAGGGGCTATTCGATACTAATGCAGAACGCCACAGGATGTTTTTGTGCTGGTCAAGGGCATTCAGGTCTGGAGAGATCCAAGGGCTATATCTGTTCCTGGTTCTAACATTTTTGAATGGGGCATGCTTATTTAAGATGGTGGGGAAGGCACTTTTAAAGCATAACCAGGCATCCTCTACTGAAGGGATGAGGTCAATAGCCTTCCAGGATACCCCGGGCCAGGTCGATTACAAAGGCCTGCTCGCTGGAGAATTTTAGGGTATTTGAAAGTGACCCATTATGGATGCAGGCAATGAGGCAGTGATATTCGATACTAATGCAGAACGCCACAGGATGTTTTTGTGCTGGTCAAGGGCATTCAGGTCTGGAGAGATCCAAGGGCTATATCTGTTCCTGGTTCTAACATTTTTGAATGGGGCATGCTTATTTAAGATGGTGGGGAAGGCACTTTTAAAGCATAACCAGGCATCCTCTACTGAAGGGATGAGGTCAATAGCCTTCCAGGATACCCCGGGCCAGGTCGATTACAAAGGCCTACTCGCTGGAGTATTTTAGGGTATTTGACAGTGACCCATTATGGATGCAGGCAATGAGGCAGTGATCACTGAGTTCTTGGTTGAAAACAGCAGAGGTGTATTTGGAGGGCAAGTTGGTTAGGAAGATATCTTTGAAGGTGCCCGTGTTGACGGATTTGGGGTTGTACCTGGTGGGTTCATTAATAATTTGTGTGAGATTGAGGTCATCAAGCTTAGATTGTAGGATGGCCGGGGTGTTAATGTCACAGTTTAGGTCACCTAGCAGCACGAGCTCTGAAGATAGATGGGGGGCAATCAATTCACATATGGTGTCCAGGGCACAGCTGGGGGCAGAGGGTGGTCTATAGCAAGCGGCAATGGTGAGAGACTTGTTTCTGGGAAGGTGGATTTTTAAAAGTAGAAGCTCGAATTGTTTGGGTACAGACCTGGATAGTAAGACAGAACTCTACAGGCTATCTCTGCAGTAGATTGTAACACCGCCCCCTTTGACAGTTCTATCTTGTCTGAAAATGTTATAGTTAGGGATGGACATTTCTGGGTTTTGGTGGTCTTCCTAAACCAGGATTCAGACATGGCTAGGACATCCGGGTTGGCAGAATGTGCTAAAGCAGTGAATAAAACAAACTTAGGGAGTAGGCTTCTAACATGCATGAAACCAAAGCTTTTACGATTACAGAAGTCAACAAATGAGAACACCTGGGGAGTAGGAGTGGAGCTAGGCACTACAGGGCCTGGATTAACCTCTACATCACCAGAGGCGGAGTAGGATAAGGGTATAGCTAAAGGCTATCAGGACTGGTCGTCTAGTGCGTTTGGAGCAGAGAGTAAAAGGAGCAGGTTTCTGGGCGCCATAGAATAGATTCAAGGCATAATGTACAGACAAAGGTATGGTAGGATGTGAGTACATTGAAGGTAAACCTAGGCATTGACTAATGATGAGAGATATATTTTCTCTAGAGACGTTTAAACCAGGTGATGTCACCGCATATGTGGGAGGTGGAACTAAATGGTAGGTTATGGCATATTGAACAGGGCTAGAGGCTCTACAGTGAAATAAGACAATAATCACTAACCAGGACAGTAACGGACAAGGCATATTGATATTAGGGAAAGGCATGCGTAGCTGGGTGATCATAGGGGTCCAGTGAGGGGTTGGGCTGGCTGGAGACACGGCGATTCAGACAGCTAGCAGGCCGGGGCAAGCAAGCTAGCAGAAGGGCCTTAGAGGGGCGTCTCAATGGAGGAAAGTCTGTTTTAGCTTTAGGGTTCCGAGTAGCAGAGGGGTCCAAGTCTAATTGGCAAAATAGGTATAGTGGCCCAAGAAATTGGCCGATGGATCTATACAGCTAACAGTCCAGTATACTCTAGATAGCTAGCGGGCCGCGGTTAGATGCTAGCGGGCCGTGGCTAGCAGATGGGCATTCTGGGGACGTTGTGATGTAGAGGCCAGTTGAGTACCCCCTTGAGCAGATTACGTTGTAGTCCAGTTGTGGAGGATCAGCGGGGTTCCGTGCCCCGTACCGGCAGTAGAAGGGGTCCGGGTATTGTAAGCCCAGGAGTGGCTGATGGGCCTCTTTGGCTACCCGGGAGAAAAGGCCTAGCATGGGCTAGCTCCAGGTTAATTGGTGCTTGCTTTGGGACCGACGTTAGCTGCGATGATCCAGGTGAAAATGTCCAGAGCTTGCGGTAGGAATCCGGGGATATGGAGAGAAAATAGGTCCAGTATGCTCTGGTTTGAGTCGCGTTGTACAAACTGACGAGAGCTAGTAGTGTTTAGCTGACTACTAGCTAGTAGCTAGTGAGCTGGCCAGCTTCTGTTGGGGGATTCCGGATTCGAGGTAAATAAAAATACTTTTGAAAAAACAGATCCACACCAGATTGGGTGAGGCGGGTTGCAGGAGAGTATTTTGAAGTTGAGGTTTAGAACAAAATATAAAAAGATATGCAAAGAAAAATATATAAAAAGATATATACATGGGACACGACAAGATGGACAAAGACGTCTGACTGCTACACCATCTTGGATGTAGCTAGTTACCTGTGGAGCTGATGTTTAGGCTGAGGTATGTATAGTTTTTGGTGTCCTCTAGGGCAACAAACCTCCAGACGAGCTTCAATGCCATATAACACTCTTTCCGTGGCCTCCAACTGCTCTTAAATGGAAGTAAAACTAAATGCATGCTCTTCAACTGATCGCACCCGCCCGCCCGACTAGCATCACTACTCTGGGCGGTTCTGACTTAAGAATATGAGGACAACTACAAATACCTAGGTATTTGGTTAGACTGTAAACTCTCCTTCCAGACTAACATTAAATAAGCATCTCCAATCCAAAATTATATCGAGAATCGGCTTCCTATTTCGCAACAAAGCCTCCTTCACTTATGCTGCTAAACATATCCTCGTAAAACTGACCATCCTACCGATTCTTGACTTCGGCGATGCCATTTACAAAATAGCCTCCAACACTCTACTCAGCAAATTGGATGTAGTCTATCACAGTGCCATCCGTTTTGTCACCAAAGCCCCATATATTACCCACCACTGCGACCTGTATGCTCTTGTTGGCTGGCCCTCGCTTCGTATTCGTCGCCAAACCCACTGGCTCCAGGTCATCTATAAGTATTTGCAAACTAAAGCCCCTCCTTATCTCAGCTCACTGGTCACCATAGCAACACCCACCCGTAGCACGCGCTCCAGCAGGTATATTTCACTGGTCATCCCCAAAGCCAATTCCTCCTTTGGCCACCTTTCCTTCCTGTTCTCTGCTGCCAATGACTGGAACGAATTGCAAAAGTCACTGAAGCTGGAGACTTACATCTCCCTCACTAAATTTAAGCATCAGCTGTCAGAGCAGTCTCCCAATCATTGCACCTGTACACAGCCCATCTGTAAATAGCCCATCCAACTACTTCATCCCCATATTGTTTTTATTTTTTGCTTTTTTGCATCCCAGTATCTCTAATTGCACATCATCATCTGCACATCTATCACTCCAGTGTTAATGCTAAATTGTAATTATTTTGCCACTATGCCCTATTTATTGCCTTACTTCTCTAATCTGACTACATTTGCACACACTGTATATAGATCTTTTTCTATTGTGTTATTGACTGTACGTTTGTTCATTACATGTGTAACTCTGTGTTGTTTTTGGCGCACTGCTTTGCTTTGTTTTGGCCAGGTCGCAGTTGTAAATGAACTTGAACTTGTTCTCAACTAGCCTACCTTGTGAAATATATATATATATATATATATATATATATATATATATATATATATATATATATATATATTTAAATGGTGTCTAGATGGAATTTGTATGTGTGGTAATGGCATCTGGACCTTTTTTGGAACACCATTATTTTGTCTTACTGAGATTTACTGTCAGGGCATAGGTCTGACAGAATCTGTGCAGAAGATCCAGGAGCTGCTGTAGGCCGTCCTTGGTTGGGGGGACAGAAGCGTCAGATCATCAGCAAACAGTATATATTTGACTTCGGATTCTAGTAGGGTGAAGGCGGGTGCTGCAGACTGCAGCACTGCCTGCTGCAGACTGCCTCGCCAATCCGTTGAAATATATGTTGAAGAGTGTGGGGCTTAAGATGCATCCCTGTCTCATCCCACGGCCCTGTGGAAAACAGGTGTGTTTTTTGCCAATTTTAACCACACTTGTTGTTTGTGACCATGGGTTGTATAATGTTGTATGCTTTTCCCCCAACACCACTTTCCATCAATTTGTAGAGCAAACCCTCAAGCCAAATTGAGTCAAAAGCTTTTTTGAAGTCAACAAATCATGAGAAGACTTTCTTGCTCTCTCTTTATCAATTAAATTAAATTCAAGGGGCTTTATTGGCATGGGAAACATGTGTTTACATTCCCAAAGCAAGTGAGGTAGATAATATACAAAACTGAAATAAATAATACAAATTAACAGTAAACATTACACATACAGAAGTTTCAAAACAATAAAGACATTACAAATGTCATATTATGTATATATACCGTGTTGTAACAATGTACAAATGGTTAAAGTACACAAGGGAAAATAAATAAGCATAAATATGGGTTGTATTTATAATGGTGTTTGTTCTTCATTGGTTGCCCTTTTCTTGTGGCAACAGGTCACAAATATTGCTGCTGTGATGGCACACTGTGAAGTTTCACCCATTAGATATGGAAGATTATCAAAATTGGGTTTGTTTTCAAATTCTCTGTGGGTCTGTGTAATCTGAGGGAAATATGTGTCTCTAATATCGTCATACATTGGGCAGGAGGTTAGGAAGTGCAGCTCAGTTTCCATCTCATTTTGTGGGCAGTGTGCACATAGCCTGTCTTCCTTTGAGAGCCATGTCTGTCTACGGCAGCCTTTCTCAATAGCAAGGCTAAGCACACTGAGTCTGTACATAGTCAAAGCTTTCCTTAAGTTTGGGTCAGTCACAGTGGTCAGGTATTCTGCCACTGTGTACTCTCTGTTCAGGGCCAAATAGCATTCTAGTTTGCTCTGTTTTTTTGTTAATTCTTTCCAATGTTTCAAGTAATTATCTTTTTGTTTTCTCATGATTTGCTTGGGTCTAATTGTGCTGCTGTCCTGGGGCTCTGTGGGGTATGTTTGTGTTTGTGAACAGAGCCCCAGGACCAGCTTGCTTAGGGGACTCTTCTCCAGGTTCATCTTTCTGTAGGTGATGGCTTTGTTATGGAAGGTTTGGGAATTGCTTCCTTTTAGGAGGTTGTAGAATTTAACATCTCTTTTCTGGATTTTGATAATTAGTGGGTATTGGCCTAATTCTGCTCTGCGTGCATTATTTGGTGTTCTACGTTGTACACGGAGGATATTCTTACAGAATTATGCATGCAGAGTCTCAATATGGTGTTTGTCCCATTTTGTGAAATCTTGGTTGGTGAGTGGACCCCAGACCTCACAACCATAAAGGGCAATGGACTCTATGACTGATTCAAGTTTTTTTAGCCAGATCCTAATTGGTATGTTGAATTTTATGTTCCTTTTGATGGCATAGAATGCCCTTCTTGCCTTGTCTCTCAGATCGTTCACAGTTTTGTGGAGATTACCTGTGGCGCTGATGTTTAGGCCAAGGTATGTATCGTTTTTTTGTGTGCTCTAGATGTCTAGATGGTGTCTAGATGGAATTTGTATTTGTGGCCCTGGCGACTGGAACTTTTTTGGAACACCATTATTTGGGTCTTACTGAGATTTGCTGTCAGGGCCCAGGTCTGGCAGAATCTGCGCAGAATATATAGGTGCTGCTGTAGGCCCTCCTTGGTTGGTAACAGAAGCATCAGATCATCAGCAAACAGTAGACATTTAACTTAAGATTC
Organism: Oncorhynchus nerka; assembly: GCF_034236695.1. Taxonomy (NCBI): domain Eukaryota; kingdom Metazoa; phylum Chordata; class Actinopteri; order Salmoniformes; family Salmonidae; genus Oncorhynchus; species Oncorhynchus nerka. Next base: position 14,640,279 of record NC_088404.1, on the reverse strand, counting down.
TAATAGGGTATGGCTGGGTGCTGCAGCCTTTTCTAGTGCCCGCGCCAATTCATTGATATATATGTTGAAGAGGGTGGGGCTTAAGCTGCATCCCTGTCTCACCCCACGGCCCTGAGGGCCTGCTCTCTCCCTCTTGCTCTCTCCCTCTTTCTCTTTCTCTTTCTCTTTCTCGCTCTCTCTCTCTCTCTCTCTCTCTCTCTCTCTCTCTCTCTCTCTCTCTCTCACTATCTCTCTGCTCTTTGTTTCTCAGTCCCCTAGTTTCGCTGTCCGTCTCTTTCTCTCTCCCCCTCTCTCTACCTAGCCATCATAACTTACCTACATATGGTTTGGGACTAGGTGAACCGACAGCAGAGGAACAGAGCGTGTGCTGTGTTGAACTATGCAGGGTTAAGAGAGGTTATCCTCATGGCTATACTGTAACATCATAACTTAGCCTACCTCCCCATATGGTTTGTTATAAGGTAAACAGACAGCAGAGCAGAGCGTTTCAGTTTTTCAGTGTAGCAGAATGTTGTTTCTGGGAGGAGACGATGATGGGAAGTAGGAATCATGTTTTCATGTTTTTATTGCACAGCCTCATTCTCCACTCTAGCATGCATTATACTGCAACACTACTACTCCAATCCAATAGCTTCTGTAGAGTTATTACTGTATTACAATAATAGGTTAATTCATTTAACTCATTTCAGTAGTGTATTTGAAAATTGCTCCATATTTTCAGGTAATGTATTTGTTTATCCACATGAAACCAATTTCATATTTGGGATAGAGATGGAGGGTTCAGTTTATTCAGGATTTCCACGAGTAAGTTAGTCTAGTCATACAATTTTCAGTGACTATACCATACCCATAGAAATAAAACTTGTTCTGTCTCTATGACTACCTTTCCTTACTGTAATACAGCCTGAGCCTCACATTGCCTAACCATCACTAACCCTATTCCACTGACCCAGACCCGTATATAGAGAGCATTTCGGTCAGATTTTAAAACGGACACCATGTTAACAGAGCGATGTAGCAATACAAGAGTGCCTCTGACAGTTCCCTCTGAAATGTCCTGCTGTAAACAAGAAAAACAGAGGAATATTACAGAAGTTTTTATTAATTATAATTTGGAATAACGTGTATTCAAGTCTTTACAGTTTTGTGGTGTCAACAAATTGTATATCTTCTTTCACTTCATAAGTAAAAAAATAAATAAAAAAAAGATCAGAAATAAACAGCACAACATGGAAGCTTCAATTATCACTTAGCAATGGCTATGGAGGAGGAAGTGGCGCTATCGGAACGTTCAGACAGAAACCATATTGGCCAAACTCTATATACAGTATATGACTCCGCACTGACCTGTCTTGTAAAAGTGTCTAAAGGTGGAATCAGTTGGCAGGGTTTACTGGCTGGATATGTGTTGACTGTGGCTCTGCTGCCCTCCACCCACTACACCTTTACCAGGCTTCTGTTTATTGTGTTATTATTAGTACCTATAAGGATTTAAAGTTGCATTTCATGAAAGTGAGTCATTCTACAATGAGAATGAAGTTATTTTCTGACAAATTTAACTGAGCCACCACATGTTGTGGCCATCAGAGCTGGTAGTCAGGAATTTGCTATTTTATTTATTTTTTATTTAACCAAGTCAGTTAAGAACAAATTCTTATTTTCAATGACGGCCTAGGAACAGTGGGTTAACTGACTGTTCAGGGGCAGAACGACAGATTTGTACCTTGTCAGCTCGGGGATTTGAACTTGCAACCCTGCGGTTACTAGTCCAACGCTCTAACCACTAGGCTAACCACTAGGCTACACTAGGCTACACTCTAACCACTAGGCTACCCTGTCGCCCCTACACTCTAACCACTAGGCTACCCTGCCACCCCCTATAATGAATACCATATCCACCATTGAAGTTGGTCAGATTTTAAAAGCCATTTTGATTGATTTACAAATGTGACTATTATAAATACCTCACTATAAATCTTCCATTCTGTTCCAGGTGGCCATCATCGCAGGAAACTTTGAATTGGCAGAATTAATCAAGAACCATAAAGAGACTGATATCGGTAAGTTTCTGAACTCAACATTTCTTTGTTTCTGTGTAGTATAAACTGTGTTTATTTACCAGAAAAAAACTATTGCATTATAGGAAATGGTAAGACAGGTAAACCATTGAGCATAGCAGGTTACCAGGCTAGGAAAGGGTTGCTGGCAAATGTGTTGTATTGAATGTGAGTTAAGTCATGTGCAATTCACTTGCTTTATGAATGATGCACGTTGTAGACCAAAGCGCTTCCACTCTGAATGGGCTATTGTGTTTCCCGGTGGATGGACCTGCTCTGTGCCTCCTCTCTCATCTAAAGACAGTCAGTTCTGCTCCAATCCACACTTAGCCACAGTTCACAATGGAGCTGGCCTACATAGTGGGACTGGGATGAGAACACACACTCACACACACACACGCACACACACACATGTACGTCATGCACACACACACACACACACACACACACACACACACACACACACACACACACACACACACACACACACACACACATGGATTGATCAGCTGTGTTTTGTCATCTGTCTGTCTGCTGCACTGTTCTCTGTCACTCTCATATGTTCTCTGGTATACAGTACAGCACAGTACAGTACAGTACAGTACAGTAGGCTCTACTCTCATATGTTCTCTGGTATACAGTACAGCACAGTACAGTACAGTACAGTACAGTACAGTAGGCTCTACTCTCATATGTTCTCTGGTATACAGTACAGTACAGCACAGTATAGTACAGTACAGTACAGTAGGTTCTACTCTCATATGTTCTCTGGTATACAGTACAGTACAGCACAGTACAGTACAGTACAGTACAGTACAGTAGGCTCTACTTTCATATGTTCTCTGGTATACAGTACAGTACAGTACAGTAGGCACTACTCTCATATGTTCTCTGGTATACAGTACAGTACAGCACAGTACAATACAGTACAGTACAGTAGGCTCTACTCTCATATGTTCTCTTTTATACAGTACAGCACAGTACAGTACAGTACAGTAGGCTCTACTCTCATATGTTCTCTGGTATACAGTACAGTACAGCACAGTACAGTACAGTACAGTACAGTAGGTTCTACTCTCATATGTTCTCTGGTATACAGTACAGTACAGCACAGTACAGTACAGTACAGTACAGTACAGTACAGTACAGTACAGTAGGCTCTACTTTCATATGTTCTCTGGTATACAGTACAGTACAGTACAGTAGGCTCTACTCTCATATGTTCTCTGGTATACAGTACAGTACAGCACAGTACAGTACAGTACAGTACAGTAGGCTCTACTCTCATATGTTCTCTGGTATACAGTACAGTACAGCACAGTACAGTACAGTACAGTACAGTACAGTACAGTAGGCTCTACTCTCATATGTTCTCTGGTATACAGTACAGTAGGCTCTACTCTCATATGTTATCTGGTATACAGTACAGTACAGTAGGCTCTACTCTCATATGCTATCTGGTGTACAGTAGAGTACAGTACAGTACAGTCGTGGGCAAAAGATTTGAGAAAATATTCATTTCCACAAAGTTTGCTGCTTCAGTGTCTTTAGATAATTTTGTCAGATGTTATTATGGAATACTGAAGTATAATTACAAGCATTTCACAAGTGTCAAAGGCTTTTATTGACAATTACAGTTGATGCAAAAAGTCAATATTTGCAGTGTTGACCCTTCTTTTTCAAGACCTCTGAAATCCGCCCTGGCATGCTGTCAATTAACTTCTGGGCCACATCCTGACTGATGGCAGCCCATTCTTGCATAATCAATGTTTGTCAGAATTTGTGGGTTTTTGTTTGTCCACCTGCCTCTTGAGAATTTCTCAATGGGATTAAGGTCTGAGGAGTTTCCTGGCCATTGACCCAAAATATCAATGTTTGTTCCCCGAGCCACTTAGTTATTACTTTTGCCTTATGGCAAGGTGCTCCATCATGCTGGAAAAGGCATTGTTCGTCACCAAACTGTTCCTGGATGGTTGGGAGAAGATGCTCTCAGAGGATGTGTTGGTACCATTCTTTATTCATGGCTGTGTTCTTAGGCAAAATTGTGAGTGAGCCCACTCCCTTGGCTGAGAAGCAACCCCACACATGAATGGTCTCAGGATGCTTTACTGTTGGCATGACACAGGACTGATGGTAGCGCTCATCTTGTTTTCTATGGATAAGCTTTTTTCTGGATGCCCCAAACAATCGGAAAGGGGATTCATCAGAGACAATGACTTTACCCCAGTCCTCAGCAGTCCAATCCCTGTACCTTTTGTAGAATATCAGTCTGTCCCTGATGTTTTTCCTGGAGAGAAGTGGCTTCTTTGCTGCCCTTCTTGACACCAGGCCATCCTCCAAAAGTCTTCTTCTCACTGTGTGTGCAGATGCACTCACACCTGCCTGCTGCCATTCCTGAGCAAACTCTGTACTGGTGGTGCCCCGATCCCACAGCTGAATCAACTTTAGGAGATGGTCCTGGCGCTTGCTGGACTTTCTTGGGTGCCCTGAAGCCTTCTTCACAACAATTGAACCTCTCTCCTTGAAGTTCTTGATGATCTGATAAATGGTTGATTTAGGTGCAATCTTACTGGCAGCAATATCCTTGCCTGTGAAGCCCTTTTTGTGCAAAGCAATGATGACGGCACGTGTTTCCTTGCAGGTGACCATTGTTGACAGAGGAAGAACATTGATTCCAAGCACCACCCTCCTTTTGAAGCTTCCAGTCTGTTATTCAAACTCAATCAGCATGACAGAGTGATCTCCAACCTTGTCCTCATCAACACTCACACCTGTGTTAATGAGAGAATCACTGACATGATGTCAGCTGGTCCTTTTGTGGCAGGGCTGAAATGGAGTGGAATTTTTTGGGGGGGATTCAGTTAATTTGCATGGCAAAGAAGGACTTTGCAATTAATTGCAATTCATCTGATCCCTCTTCATAACATTCTGGAGTATATGCAAATTGCCATCATACAAACTGAGGCAGCAGACTTTGTGAAAATTTATATTTGTGTCATTCTCAAAACTTTTGTCCATGACTGTACATTACAGTAGGCTCTAAGGTGCATGAGATGCGGATTACAATCTTCTCTGTCATCTTTCTATAGATGCCACTTTGTATCTGATGGAATCCTTTTTTTCCTGTGTCCTTAGGCCAAGGGTCCAAGACTGTGACATTATGAACTCTCCTTCTGGCATACAGTCAACTTATTGCTAGTGCCAGCAGTCTTACAATCTTGCAATCTTACCGTACAAGTGTCAGGGGATTTCTGTCTCTTCCTCTCCAAATAGACACTGAGACATAACTCCTTTGTCATGCATTTACAACCCCCAACAGTCCCTTTTCTCCGTCCTCTGTCATCACTTCTTTCTTCATATTTTGTGACCACATTCTGCTGTAAATAGAAAGGGTGCTGCACACCAATTATTTAATTATTTAATTGTCTTTTTGCATTTGCCCCTTGAGTCATAGTCGGGCTGATTAGCTTCAGTCTGAGAGTGAAGGTCTTTGTGACAGCTAACCTTATTACATTGGTTTATACACGCTTAGAAAAAAAGGTACTATCTAGAACCTAAAAGGGTTCTTCGGATGTCCCTATAGGGGAAACCTTTGAAGAACCCTTTTTGGTTCCAGGTAGAACCCTTTTGGGTTCAATGTAGAACCCTTTCCACAGAGGCTTCTACATGGAACCCGAAACGGGTCTACCTGGAACCATAAAGGATTCTCCCATGGAGACAGCCGAAGGACCCTTTGGGAACCCTTTTTTTCTAAGAGTGTTACAGAATTTGTATGATATATTTCAGTGTCATGGCTGCAGTCATGACACATAAACCTACAGAATCTGCCTTGTTCTACAGTCAACTATGTAAATCCTTGTCCCATATAAATCCAGTCGTGGTTGCCATGGTTCCCAGATCCATGTGATATTTGGCTTTCGGGATCTCAGATCTGGTCGGTTCCTCAATGGAAGACACATCTTTATATGGTGTAGATCTATACATTGGTGGTTGTTTTTTTCATGATTGTTACTGAAAATGTAGACTTCTTTGTCCTGTGATCCATTATCACTGTTGTATAATCTACTGCATCACTGATCAATGTGGTGACAGCAGTGTTGTTCTATCATTCTATCTTTATGGATCCATCACTCAGGGTTTGTGGTGCTCAAACAAGATGGTTCATCACTTTTTTACCTCTTTGAGATTGATCTACCACAAGCTGCTCTTTCTTTTTGTTGTGTTTGATTGATTGAGTGGCTGGTGTTATAACGAGGAGGTTCAGGTTTAAAATGTTAAAGCTATTCCTTGGAGAGGAAAGCAGAGGTTGGTGCTTGTCAGGTTGCTATCTAACAATCTGTGTGCCAGAGAAGAGAAGAGGTGGTCCGTGGAGATTCCCCCCATCCACAGTTCCCCCTGCAGCCTACAGTCATTTAGTTGTTAGATGTTAGGCTGGTTTGAAGTCATGACGCTTTGTAATTCATCATAGACAGTACATTACACAGGATCTAGTATAGGGTCATTATCATATTGCTTTCAGTGGACTGGTTCTTGTATATTTAGACTACTAATGACCACACCAATGATTTGAGATGAATTCTGAACAATTAAGAGAATGTTGATGGAAGGAGTAATTCCAAATACCAATTCAATATGAATTCAATATGTTGTTTTCCCAATGAAAGTCCGAAAGTTATTCCCAAGAGGGAATAGCATTTCATAATATCACGACATGTCTTAATTCTCATCACATTCCAATAGGATTTGGAATGTGTTGTTCTGTAAGTGCTTGGTTACAAATGCTTGGTAAAAACACTACGCATGGGCCATTCCATGCCACTATAGCCCGAAAAATATCTTTGGTATCTCACATTGTTCTGGTAATTCTCACATAGAAACTGAACAGAATGTTTGACACACTTGTATTTTTACAATGTAAATATTTTTTTATCATCAGGAAAGTGGCCGTTTTAGGCCCATCTTAGACCTGAACATGTCTCCTGTAAGACCCTATGAGCTGTGAACGTACATGATACAGACAACATCATGGTGTCATTATATGCCTTATAATATTTTCTCAAATATGGAGTATATCTAGATTCTGAAATACACATTTTCACATTCATTTATTCAACATAATATGAATATGAATTTAAATATGAATAAATAAATATAAATATGAATATCTCAAACTTTCATCATGCTTTTTTTTGAAAATGGTTTGTGATAGAAATGTAAAAAGCATGTCAAACATCTTTCCTCCCAATGAAGTTACTATGAGAATTGCCAGAACAATCTGAGATACCAGAAATATTTTCGGCCTATGCTGCCGTGGAATCGCCCACATAATTTCACAACCAACAAGCAACTTGCTAATAACGAATTTAGACTTCCTCGCTAAGGTTGCCTAGCAACACAAAGGGTTTGTTTTCGATACAGCTGTTCCTGTGAAAGCACGGGTTAAAATCCAATCTCTCGCCGAACCTGTTTCCACTGAACATTGATTTATGCATGTTTAATTTGGGTGTTATGTGATTGCAAGCGACACCTCTCTCCACCATGTGTTTGACAGCCACGTATTGAGAATGTGTTCTGCCCTGTCATCTATGGCAATATCATTCATTTGGATTATTATTGAAGTAGTTTTAGAAAATACAGTGTTTTAGCAATCTGGTTTATATTAAAATCAGTGTTAATGATAGTAATCAAAGTGGCTGTGGTTTAGTTGAATTCTCCCCATCCATAATGATTATAATAATTGACACATTCTTGCTGAGATCATGTGCTGCTTGTCTCTGGCATGTTGAACCTGGGTGAAGCAACTCTATATCTAGGGAGTTTATTTTTCTTCAGTGCATCTGACTGTCTGTTAGAGTGTTTGTGTGCGAGAGATATATATAGAGGGAGACATAGAGAGAGAGAGGGAGAGAGAGAGAGAGAGAAAGAGGTAGACATATATATACTGTATATATATAGAGAGAGAGAGCGAGAGAGAGAGAGAGAGAGAGAGAGAGAGAGAGAGAGAGAGAGAGAGAAATAGAGACTGAGTGTGAGAGGACGAGAGGGAAATGGAGATGCGTGGAACTGGTGCATTGTGATCCCAGTCAGTAACAAGCAGTGTGTCTCCCAGCCTTTCCCCCTGCCTGGCTGTCTTTGTCCCTGTCTCCCTGCCTGCCTCCCTGTCTGCCTTTTCCCCCACCTTTCTCCCTGGCTGCCAGTCTCCCTCTCCCTGCCTGCTCACTGCCTGCCTTTCCCCCCTGCCTCCCTGCCTGTCTCCCTGCATTTCACCCTGCCTTCCTGTCTTCCTGCTTGTCACCCTGCAAGCCTGTCTCCCTGCCTGCCTTTTCCCCTGCCTTCCTGCCTTTCACCCTGCCTGCCTGCCCCCCTCTCTCCCTGCCTGTTTCTCTGCCTGCCTTTCTCCCTGAATGTCTTCCAGCCTGCCTGCCTGACTCCCTGCCAGCCTCTCCCTGACTGCCTGTCTGTCTCCCGGGTTTCCTGTCTATCTCACTGTCTCCCTGCCTGTCTATCTATCTGTCTCGCTGCCTGTCTATCTATCTGTTTCCCTGCCTGCCTGCCTACCTGCCTGCCTGCCTGCCCGCCTACCTGCCTGCCTGGCTGCCTGTCTGTGTCTCCCTCCCTCCCTGCCTGCCTGTCTCCCTGCCTGCCTGTCTCCCTCCTTCCTTCCTTCCCTCCCTGCCTGTCTCCCTCCTTCCTTCCCTCCCTCCTGTCCCTCTGCCTGCCTGCCTGCCTCCCTGCCTATCTCCCTGCCTGCCTGCCTGTCTCCCTCCTTCCTTCCCTCCCTCCTGTCCCTCTGCCTGCCTGCCTCCCTGCCTGTCTCCCTCCTTCCTTCCCTCCCTGCCTGTCTCCCTCCTTCCCTCCCTCCCTCCCTCCTGTCCCTCTGCCTACCTGCCTGTCTCCCTCCTTCCCTCCCTGCCTGTCTCCCTCCTTCCTTCCCTCCCTCCCTGTCCCTCTGCCTGCCTGCCTTCCCAGCCAATCTCTTTCCCTCCCATTGTCACGCGCTTTACCACTGGAACGACTTGCTGCTGCTTTTTCCCACTACAAAACTCGGATACATTTCATATTCGCTCTTTTTCTATTTATTTATATCTCCACGTTTCCCATGAACAATTAAGCAATAAGGAAAAGGGGGAAAATGAAGTCTTTTCTGAATGCCTTGAAGAAAGAAGGTAAGCAGGTTTTTTTTCATGGGTTTTGAAGGCTTCCAGTGTTTTGAGTGGTTACTGATACTTTGTGTGGCATATAGAAACTGAGAGAGTGGATTCTATTGTTTATGCCTTTAGGTTAATCACTGATATCATAGTGTTGTTGTTTCTTACAGGTTATGAGCTTGTTGTTATTGGTTTAATAACAACTGCTAATGAACTAAAAAGTAAATTATTGAATCCATATTAGTTACCGTATCATAACTCCTTTTGTTTATATAAATACTGATGTCTGCTTTCATAACCACTTCAAAAAATCTCAAGAGAATGTTAACTATTTTGGCCCACATTGTAGATATGTGTATACCAGAGAAAATATCAGAGTAGAGCCTATTGTACTGTACTGTACTGTACTGTATATCATAGAACATATGAGCGTAGAGCCTACTGTACTGGACTGTACTGTACTGTATATCATAGAACATATGAGTGTAGAGCCTACTCTACTGGACTGTGCTGTACTGTACTGTACTGTACTGTACTGTACTGTACTGTATATCATAGAACATATGAGTGTAGAGCCTACTCTACTGGACTGTACTGTACTGTACTGTACTGTATATCATAGAACATATGAGTGTAGAGCCTACTCTACTGGACTGTGCTGTACTGTATTGTACTGTACTGTACTGTACTGTACTGTATATCATAGAACATATGAGTGTAGAGCCTACTCTACTGGACTGTACTGTACTGTACTGTACATCATAGAACATATGAGAGTAGAGCCTACTCTACTGGACTGTACTGTACTGTACTGTACTGTATACCATAGCACATATGAGAGTAGAGCCTACTGTACTGTACTGTATATCATAGAACATATGAGAGTAGAGCCTGCTGTACTGTACTGTACTGTATACCAGATAACATATGAGAGTAGAGCCTACTGTACTGTACTGTACTGTACTGTACTGTACTGTATATCAGATAACATATGAGAGTAAGTCAGTCAATAGTCTACCAGTCAATAATCTACCAGTCAAAAGACTACCAGTCAATAATCTACCAGTCAATAGTCTACCAGTCAATAATCTACCAGTCAATAGTCTACCAGTCAATAATCTACCAGTCAATAGTCTACCAGTCAATAATCTACCAGTCAATAGGCTACAAGTCAATAATCTACCAGTCAATAGACTACCAGTCAATAATCTACCAGTCAATAGACTACCAGTCAATAATCTACCAGTCAAAAGACTACCAGTCAAATCAAATCAAATTGATTTATATAGCCCTTCTTACATCAGCTGATATCTTAAAGTGCTGTACAGAAACCCAGCCTAAAACTCAAATCAGCAAGCAATGCAGGTGTAGAAGCACGGTGGCTAGGAAAAACTCCCTAGAAAGGCAAAAACTTAGGAAGAAACCTAGAGAGGAACCAGGCTATGAGGGGTGTCCTCTTCTGGCTGTGCTGGGTGGAGATTATAACAGAACATGGCCAAGTTGTTCAAATGTTCATAAATGACCAGCATTGTTATGCAGGTGAGTGAGGACCCAAAAGCGGTTTAACAGAAACAGAGTCTTTTAATGTCCAAACACAGGGAAGACATAAATCCTCTTCAGATGTATCGGTTGACAAAATAGACAACCCGCAGAGAGGGCGACAAATAAATCATAAAGTCCTCTGATCTTTACAGGAGAGTCCCCTTCTAGCAGCAGAGGAGAATAGCAGGGTTAGCGGCAACAGACTGCTGGTCTCTCCGGGTAGGCGCGGGTTGTAGAGGACAGAGGTACCTGATCACACGTAGCATCTGATGAAGAGGCAGATTACGACAGGACGGGACAAGGGTGAAGCAAACGAGAATCTGACAAAGACAGAAGCAGAAACAGAGAGAGAAATAGAGACCTAATCAGAGGGAAAAAAGGGAACAGGTGGGAGAGAGTAAACGAGGTAGTTAGAGGAGATGAGGAACAGCTGGGGGAAGGAAAGGGAGAGAAGGTAACCTAATACGACCAGCAGGGGGAAACGAAGTGAAGAGAAAGAACAGGAACAAGACATAACATGACAATACATGACAGTACCCCCCCCCACTCACCGAGCGCCTCCTGGCGCACTCGAGGAGGAAACCTGGCGGCAACGGAGGAAATCATCGATCAGCGAACGGTCCAGCACGTCCCGAGATGGAACCCAACTCCTTTCCTCAGGACCGTACCCCTCCCAATCCACTAGGTACTGATGACCACGGCCCCGAGGACGCATGTCCAAAATCTTACGGACCCTGTAGATAGGTGCGCCCTCGACAAGGATGGGGGGGGAGGGAGACGAACGGGGGCGCGAAGAAAGGGCTTAACACAGGAGACATGGAAGACCGGGTGGACGCAACGAAGATGTCGCGGAAGAAGAAGTCGCACTGCGACAGGATTAATGACCTGAGAAATACGGAACGGACCAATGAACCGCGGGGTCAGCTGACGAAGGCAGTCCGGTAATAAAGTCTAAGGCGATGTGAGACCACGGTCGAGAGGGAATGGAAAGCGGTCTGAGACGGCCGGCAGGAGGGGAGTTACCGGACTTAGTCTGCGCGCAGTCCGAACAAGCAGCCACGAAACGACGCGTGTTACGCTCCTGAGTGGGCCACCAAAAACGCTGGCGAATAGAAGCAAGCGTACCCCGAACGCCGGGGTGGCCGGCTAACTTGGCAGAGTGAGCCCACTGAAGAACGGCCAGACGAGTAGGAACGGGAACGAAAAGAAGGTTCCTAGGACAAGCGCGCGGCGACGGAGTGTGAGTGAGTGCTTGCTTTACCTGCCTCTCAATTCCCCAGACAGTCAACCCGACAACACGCCCCTCAGGGAGAATCCCCTCGGGGTCGGTGGAGGCTACTGAAGAACTGAAGAGACGGGATAAAGCATCAGGCTTGGTGTTCTTAGAGCCCGGACGATAAAAAATAACGAACTCGAAACGAGCGAAAAACAGCCCCCAACGAGCCTGACGCGCATTAAGTCGTTTGGCAGAACGGATGTACTCAAGGTTCCTATGGTCAGTCCAAACGACAAAAGGAACGGTCGCCCCCTCCAACCACTGTCGCCATTCGCCTAGGGCTAAGCGGATGGCGAGCAGTTCGCGGTTTCCCACATCATAGTTACGTTCCGACGGCGACAGGCGATGAGAAAAATACGCGCAAGGGTGGACCTTGTCGTCAGAATGGGAGCGCTGGGAAAGAATGGCTCCCACGCCCACCTCTGACGCGTCAACCTCGACAATGAACTGTCTAGAGACGTCAGGTGTAACAAGGATAGGTGCGGATGTAAAACGCTTCTTGAGGAGATCAAAAGCTCCCTGGGCAGAAACGGACCACTTAAAGCACGTCTTGACAGAAGTAAGGGCTGTGAGAGGAGCTGCCACCTGACCGAAATTACGGATGAAACGACGATAGAAATTCGCGAAGCCGAGAAAGCGCTGCAGCTCGACACGTGACTTAGGGACGGGCCAATCGCTGACAGCTTGGACCTTAGCGGGATCCATCTTAATGCCTTCAGCGGAAATAACAGAACCGAGAAATGTGACGGAGGAGGCATGAAAAGAGCACTTCTCAGCCTTCACATAAAGACAATTCTCTAAAAGGCGCTGGAGGACACGTCGAACGTGCTGAACATGAATCTGGAGTGACGGTGAAAAAATCAGGATATCGTCAAGGTAAACGAAAACAAAGATGTTCAGCATGTCTCTCAGTACATCATTCACTAATGCCTGAAAGACAGCTGGAGCGTTAGCGAGGCCGAACGGCAGAACCCGGTATTCAAAGTGCCCTAACGGAGTGTTAAACGCCGTTTTCCACTCGTCCCCCTCCCTGATGCGCACGAGATGGTAAGCGTTACGAAGGTCCAACTTAGTGAAAAACCTGGCTCCCTGCAGGATCTCGAAGGCTGAAGACATAAGGGGAAGTGGATAACGATTCTTAACCGTTATGTCATTCAGCCCTCGATAATCCACGCAGGGGCGCAGGGTCCCGTCCTTTTTCTTAACAAAAAAAACCCCCGCTCCGGCGGGAGAGGAGGAAGGGACTACGGTACCGGCGTCGAGAGCTACAGACAAATAATCTTCGAGAGCCTTACGTTCGGGAGCCGACAGAGAGTATAGTCTACCCCGGGGGGGGAGTGGTTCCCGGAAGGAGATCAATACTACAATCATACGAACGGTGCGGAGGAAGGGAGGTGGCCCTGGACCGACTGAACACCGTGCGCAGATCGTGATATTCCTCCGGCACCCCTGTCAAATCACCAGGCTCCTCCTGTGAAGAAGAGACAGAGGAAACAGGAGGGATAGCAGACATTAAACACTTCACATGACAAGAGACGTTCCAGGAGAGGATAGAATTACTAGACCAATTAATAGAAGGATTATGACACACTAGCCAGGGATGGCCCAAAACAACAGGTGTAAAAGGTGAACGAAAAATTAAAAAGAAATGGTTTCGCTATGATTACCAGAGACAGTGAGGGTTAAAGGTAGCGTTTCACGCTGAATCCTGGGGAGAGGACTACCATCCAAGGCGAACAAGGCCGTGGGCTCCCTAACTGTCTGAGAGGAATGTCATGTTCCCGAGCCCAGGCTTCGTCCATAAAACAGCCCTCCGCCCCAGAGTCTATCAAGGCACTGCAGGAAGCTGCCGAACCGGTCCAGCGTAGATGGACCGACAAGGTAGTACAGGATCTTGAAGGAGAGACCTGAGTAGTAGCGCTCACCAGTAGCCCTCCGCTTACTGATGAGCTCTGGCTTTTACTGGACATGAAATGACAAAATGACCAGCGGAACCGCAATAGAGACAGAGGCGGTTGGTGATTCTCCGTTCCCTCTCCTTAGTCGAGATGCGAATACCCCCCAGCTGCATAGGCTCAGCACCTGAGCCAGTGGAGGAAGATGGTAGTGATGCGGAGAGGGGGGGCAACGGATAACGCGAGCTCCCTTCCACGAAGATCAACCCGTCGTTCTATGCGAATAGCGAGTTCAATCAAGGAATCCACGCTGGAAGGAACCTCCCGGGAGAGAATCTCATCCTTTACCTCCGCGCGGAGACCCTCCAGAAAACGAGCGAGCAAAGCCGGCTCGTTCCAGTCACTGGAGGCAGCAAGAGTGCGAAACTCTATAGAGTAATCAGTTATGGATCGATTACCTTGACATAGGGAAGACAGGGCCCTGGAAGCTTCTTCCCCAAAAACAGAACGATCAAAAACCCGTATCATCTCCTCCTTCTGATACTGGTTAGGACACTCAGCCCTCGCCTCCCAGATTGCCGTGCCCCACTCACGAGCCCGTCCAGTAAGGAGAGATATGACGTAGGCGATACGAGCTGTGCCCCTGGAGTACGTGTTGGGTTGGAGAGAAAACACAATATCACACTGGGTGAGGAACGAGCGGCATTCAGTGGGCTCCCCAGAGTAACACGGCGGGTTATTAATTCTGGGCTCCGGAGACTCGGAAGCCCTGGAATTAGCCGGTGGATCGAGGCGGAGATGGTGAATATGTTTCGAGAGGTCGGAGACTTGGGCGGCCAGGGTCTCAACGGCATGTCGAGCAGCAGACAATTCCTGCTCGTGTCTGCCTAGCATCGCTCCCTGGATCTCGACGGCTGAGTGGAGAGGATCCGAAGTCGCTGGGTCCATTCTTGGTCAGATTCTTCTGTTATGCAGGTGAGTGAGGACCCAAAAGCGGTTTAACAGAAACAGAGTCTTTTAATGTCCAAACACAGGGAAGACATAAATCCTCTTCAGATGTATCGGTTGACAAAATAGACAACCCGCAGAGAGGGCGACAAATAAATCATAAAGTCCTCTGATCTTTACAGGAGAGTCCCCTTCTAGCAGCAGAGGAGAATAGCAGGGTTAGCGGCAACAGACTGCTGGTCTCTCCGGGTAGGCGCGGGTTGTAGAGGACAGAGGTACCTGATCACACGTAGCATCTGATGAAGAGGCAGATTACGACAGGACGGGACAAGGGTGAAGCAAACGAGAATCTGACAAAGACAGAAGCAGAAACAGAGAGAGAAATAGAGACCTAATCAGAGGGAAAAACGGGAACAGGTGGGAGAGAGTAAACGAGGTAGTTAGAGGAGATGAGGAACAGCTGGGGGAAGGAAAGGGAGAGAAGGTAACCTAATACGACCTGCAGGGGGAAACGAAGTGAAGAGAAAGAACAGGAACAAGACATAACATGACAATACATGACAAGCATGGTCAAATAATAATAATCGCAGTAGTTGTCAAGGGTGCAGCAAGTCAGCACCTCAGGAGTAAATGTCAGTTGGCTTTTCATAGCCGATCATTAAGAGTATATCCACCGCTCCTGCTGTCTCTAGAGAGTTGAAAGCAGCAGGTCTGGGACAGGTAGCACATCCGGTGAACAGGTCAGGGTTCCATAGCCGCAGGCAGAACAGTTGAAACTAGAGCAGCAGCACGGCCAGGTGGACTGGGGACAGCAAGGAGTCATCATGCCAGGTAGTCCTAAGGCATGGTCCTAGGGCTCTGGTCCTCTGAGAGAAAGAAAGAGAGAGAGAAAGAGAGAATTAGAGAGAGCATACTTAAGTTCACACAGGACACTGAATAAGACAGGAGAAGTACTCCAGATATAACAGACTGACCCTAGCCCCCCGACACATAAACTACTGCAGCATAAATACTGGAGGCTGAGACAGGAGAGGTCAGGAGACACTGTGGCCCCATCCGATGATACCCCCGGACAGGGCCAAACAGGACGGATATAACCCCACCCACTTTGCCAAAGCACAGCCCCCACACCACTGGAGGTATATCTTCAACCACCATCCTGAGACAAGGCCGAGTAAGTCGCTCTGGATAAGAGCGTCTGCTAAATGACTTAAATGTAATGTAAATGTATAGCCCACAGTCTCCCAGTAATGAGTCTACCAGGCAATAGTCTACCAGTCAAAAGCCTACCAGTCAATAGTGTACCAGTCAAAGGCTACCAGTCAATAGTCTGTCAGTCGATAGTCTACCTGTCAAAAGGCTACCAGTCAATAGTCTACTAGTCAAAAGTCTACCAGTCAAAAGGCTACCAGTCAATAGTCAAGTAGTCAGTAGTCTACCAGTCAATAATCTACCAGTCAGTAGTCTACCAGTTAATAATCTATCAGTCAATAGTCTACCAGTCAATAGGCTACCAGTCAATAGTCTACCAGTCAAAGGCTACCAGTCAATAGACTACCAGTCAATAGACTACCAGTCAAAAGGCTACCAGTCAAAAGGCTACCAGTCAATAGGCTACCAGTCAATAGTCTACCAGTCAAAAGACTACCAGTCAAAGGTTACCAGTCAATAGTTTACCAGTCAATAGTCTACCAGTCAATAGTCTACCAGTCAAAAGGCTACCATTCAATAGGCTACAAGTCAATAATCTACCAGTCAAAAGGCTACCAGTCAGTAGTCTACCAGTTAATAATCTATCAGTCAATAGTCTACCAGTCAATAGGCTACCAGTCAATAGTCTATCAGTCAAAGGCTACCAGTCAATAGACTACCAGTCAAAAGGCTACCAGTCAAAAGGCTACAAGTCAAAGGCTACCAGTCAATAGACTACCAGTCAAAAGGCTACCAGTCAAAAGGCTACCAGTCAATAGGCTACCAGTCAATAGTCTACCAGTCAAAAGACTACCAGTCAAAGGTTACCAGTCAATAGTTTACCAGTCAATAGTCTACCAGTCAATAGTCTACCAGTCAAAAGGCTACAAGTCAAAGGCTACAAGTCAAAGGCTACCAGTCAATAGTCTACCAGTCAAAAGTCTACCATTCAATAGGCTACAAGTCAATAATCTACCAGTCAAAAGGCTACCAGTCAAAGGCTACCAGTCAATAGTCTACCAGTCAATAGTCTACCAGTCAATAGTCTACCAGTCAATAATCTACCAGTCAATAGGCTACCAGTCAATAGTTGACCAGTGCGGCAAGTGCTGCTGGCTGCTGGTGAGCTTTCTTGACATGGACATCATTTTTTGCCAACAGATGGCTAACCTTTGTTTAACCAGCTAAATAGCTGCTCTTAGCAAAAATGTGTTTGTAGTTACTTTTCTAGCAATTTGGCTGTCAAAATAATGAAATACTATTTACTAAATCTATTCATTTTAAAATGTTGATTACTTCTCCTTGCCATTATCATTCACCTGATGATAAGACACGTTTTTTCGCTAACATTTGATGGGGGTCCCTGGGTCGCTGGTTTGCCAAAGAGGGATTCCCTGGGCAAGAAAAGGTTGAAAACCTCTGATGTAGATCCATACATATCACCAATCTTTAATTGGCTATGGCTATGCTGTTGATGATAGGCCATCCAGATATCAGCATTAGTGGGAGAGTCAGGTGGAGAGGGGGTGGGACCTGCCATTGGGGGTTGGACATGTGACCTCTCCTCTCAATGCAGCATGGACCTACTCTAT
Source organism: Oncorhynchus nerka (assembly GCF_034236695.1). Taxonomy (NCBI): domain Eukaryota; kingdom Metazoa; phylum Chordata; class Actinopteri; order Salmoniformes; family Salmonidae; genus Oncorhynchus; species Oncorhynchus nerka. Next base: position 14,622,630 of record NC_088404.1, on the reverse strand, counting down.
ATGATGATGCATTCCATAGGTACAGTCACAGTTTTGAGGGGTTATCGCTTTAAATTGTGCTTTTGAGAGTCTTACACACATACTCAGGCCTTTTGGAAGAGGTATTCTTGAGAGGCCTTTTTATAGAACCTTCTCCTATGACAGTACGGTTGTTTTCTTTTCCAAAGTAGTGTCATCTCTCTCACACAGTGGCCAATCATCTCTGGGTTAAACCCTATATTGCTGTATACAAGCCTCTTATTCCTCCCTGGTATTTAGTAGGCAGCGGAGAAATAAACATCATCATTAATCATGCTTCAGCTGTGTGAGCCGAGCACTGCATCAAACGCAGGGGAATTCCACCAAGGCTCTTATTATAGCTTGAGTTGAATAGAAGTTCTCTCCTCCTCCGCCAGGCAGCCAGGCAGCCTGCTCTGAGCCTGTGAGACCAGCTAGTTAGGAGCTCTCATTGCATCTCCACTAAGGCTCAATTATGCTTATTAATACATCAAGGTTAGAGACTACCTTTGGTTTTCTATTGAACCCAAATAAGAGGTGTGTGTGTGTGGGGGGGGGGGTCCGTGTGCAGGTCCGTGTGCAGGAGAGAGAGCGAGATCGAAACACCACTTATTCTGTTATTCAACCAGTTTATTTTGGAGGAACAATGATGAAATGATGAAATGACAAATGATGTAATATTTCTCCGTGTTGAAACCTGTTCTAATCCCCCCCCCCCTCTCCCTCCGTCCCTCCCTTCAGTGCCTTTCAAGGAGGCGCCGGCCCAACCCACCCGGCGCCAGCAGGCCCCACGGAGTACACTAGCTGCTCCACGGTCTGTGCTCCTACGCTCCAACAGCGACAACAACCTGAACGTGAACAACCGGTCACCCCTGCCCTCGCCGTGCCACTCTCCCCTTCATAGCCTCTCCCCCCGTCGGCCCCAGCAGCAGCAGATGCCCAGCCCTAATGGAACAGTCAGGACCATGGGGAAGGGAGCTCCCCGCCCTCCCCGTTCACGTTCGCCCTCCCTGGGGCGCCTGGGGGAGGAGACACCCAGACAGATCCCCCAGCGCCAGCCCAGGTCAGTCACCAAACAGAATTTGAATTATACATTGACTCATGAGGGCCCCCAACGTCTCTTGCGGGTGCCCAAAGCTGAAATCATGGAATTTTTTATGGGGGTCCATAATGACATGATAATTCCCAATCTATTATTTGAACCATGTTACCAACTTTAGGATACACTGATATAGGGTGTCACTTTCTAAAAAGTGCCCTCAATACAGAACCTGCTATTAGGAGTATTTTGGCCCCAAAAATCTGGCCCAAAAGTCCCTGGAGTACATGGCAGCTTGGGGAATAGTGGAAGATTTGTCACACTCACTGAAAGTCTGATCCGTCTTTCGTGAAAATGTGGATGGATGGATGTGTATGCATGGATGTGTATGCATGGATGTGTATGGATGGATGTGTATGGATGGATGTGGATGGATGGATGTGGATGGATGGATGGATGTGTATGGATGGATGTGGATGCATGGATGTGGATGGATGGATGTGGATGGATGGATGTGTATGGATGGATGTGGATGGATGTGTATGCATGGATGTGTGTCGATGGATGTGGATGGATGGATGTGGATGGATGGATGTGTATGGATGGATGTGTATGGATGGATGTGTATGGATGGATGTGTATGCATGGATGTGTGTCGATGGATGTGGATGGATGGATGTGGATGGATGGATGGATGGATGTGGATGGATGGATGTGGATGGATGGATGTGTATGGATGGATGTATGTGTGTGGATGGATGTGGATGGATGGATGTGGATGGATGGATGTGTATGCATGGATGTGTATGCATGGATGTGGATGGATGGATGTGTATGGATGGATGTGGATGCATGGATGTGGATGGATGGATGTGGATGGATGGATGTGGATGGATGGATGTGGATGGATGGATGTGTGTGGATGGATGTGTGTGGATGGATGTGGATGGATGGATGTGTATGGATGGATGTGGATGCATGGATGTGGATGGATGGATGGATGTGGATGGATGGATGTGGATGGATGGATGGATGTGGATGGATGGATGTGTATGGATGGATGTGTATGGATGGATGTGTATGGATGGATGTGTATGCATGGATGTGGATGGATGGATGTGGATGGATGGATGTGTATGGATGGATGTGGATGGATGGATGTGTATGGATGGATGTGTATGCACGGATGTGGATGGATGGATGTGGATGGATGGATGGATGTGTATGGATGGATGTGTATGCATGGATGTGGATGGATGGATGTGTATGGATGGATGTGGATGGATGGATGTGTATGGATGGATGTGTGTGGATGGATGTGGATGGATGGATGTGTATGCATGGATGTGGATGGATGGATGTGTATGGATGGATGTGGATGGATGGATGGATGTATGGATGGATGTGTGTGGATGGATGTGTGTGGATGGATGTGTATGGATGGATGTGGATGGATGGATGTGGATGGATGGATGTGTATGCATGGATGTGGATGGATGGATGTGGATGGATGGATGGATGTGGATGGATGGATGTGGATGGATGGATGTGGATGGATGGATGGATGTGGATGAATGGATGTGTATGGATGGATGTGTATGGATGGATGTGTATGGATGGATGTGTATGGATGGATGTGTATGGATGGATGTGGATGGATGGATGTGGATGGATGGATGTGTATGGATGGATGTGTATGGATGGATGTGTATGCATGGATGTGTGTGGATGTTGACCCATGAGATGCTAGACGTGCTCAACCGTCGGTCCAATCAGTCTCTCTTAACCTTTTTATTGCAGTTGGCTAAATCAGGGTCACACCGAGTGTTTCTTGGTGGCATTGAACAAATCTACTTTGAAACAAAAGTATCCACCGCACACACAGGGTTAAAACAAATAAAAACAAAACCGTTGGACACCGGATTTTTGGCATATTTGGTTTATTAATTATGAAATTATGAAAAATATGATTAACGCTAGGTATTTTGATTGCAGGAAATGGATCTATGTTGTGGATGTTGGAGTGGACGTTTGTGTTTTAGACAGTTGTCTGGGGGATTGAGAAGGAGAGGAAGGGGAGGGTTTGTTGTGTTGGGATCAGTTGAGGTTGTGCACCCTAATCCCTAAATAGGGATTAGGTGTATATAGGGAATAGGGGACAAATTACAGCCCCCTCGGTTTATGTGTATGGATTCTGCAACTTCTTTGTGTTGTGTTCACGTCTTTTAGAATAGTGCACATCTGTCATTGTCACCCTAATATACCACCATATTTGAGTAGAGATCAGTTTTGGTCCATGTTAACGACCATTTGTTCCTTTGTATTTAGAGATAAAGTGTGTGTACTTGTGTACTGTATACTCCTCTGTGTGTGTGTGTGTCGGTGTGTGTGTGTACTTGTGTACTGTATACTCCTCTGTGTGTGTGTGTGTGTGTGTGTGTGTGTGTGTGTGTGTGTGTGTGTGTGTGTGTGTGTGTGTGTGTGTGTGTGTGTGTGTGTGTGTGTGTGCGTGTGTGAATCTTTTCACCTAGCAGGGGGGTCTATGGAGAGCACAGCATGCTCAGTAAGTGGGCCATGCCAATTACTCACTGCTAACGTAAAAGGAAAAAGAAAATTAATCTAAATTGAATCTAAAAATGACAGGAATCACACAAGTGATCCTGTGAAAATTTGACCTTTTCTCCCCTTTGCTTTCAGTCCTTGTTCAGCCCTTGTTCAGTCCGTGTTCAGCCTGTGTTCAGCCTGTGTTCAGCCCTTGTTCAGCCCTTGTTCAGCCCATGTTCAGCCCTTGTTCAGCCCTTGTTCACTCCTTGTTCAGCCCATGTTCAGCCCTTGTTCAGCCCTTGTTCACTCCTTGTTCAGCCCGTGTTCAGCCCTTGTTCAGCACTTGTTCAGCCCGTGTTCACTCCTTGTTCAGCCCTTGTTCAGTCCGTGTTCAGCTAGGGCAATCAGTCCGTATAATGACTTGTTGTGATTGCCTCACATGCCTCCTCTCAGTCGGGTGAGCAGGCTTATTGGCGTATGAATACATTATTACTGGCACCATTACTGCTTACTGGCGTATGAATGCATTATTACTGGCACATTACTGGTGTATGAATGCATTATTACTGGCACATTACTGGTGTATGAATGCATTATTACTGGCACATTACTGGTGTATGAATACATTATTACTGGCACATTACTGGTGTATGAATACATTATTACTGGCACATTACTGGTGTATGAATACATTATTACTGGCACATTACTGCTGTATGAATACATTATTACTGGAACCTTACTGGTGTATGAATACATTATTACTGGAACCTTACTGGTGTATGAAAACATTATTACTGGAACCTTACTGGTGTATGAAAACATTATTACTGGCACCACTACTGCTTACTGGCGTATGAATACATTAGTACTGGAACCTTACTGGTGTATGAAAACATTATTACTGGAACCTTACTGGTGTATGAAAACATTATTACTGGCACCACTACTGCTTACTGGCGTATGAATACATTATTACTGGCACCACTACTGCTTACTGGCGTATGAATACATTATTACTGGAACCTTACTGGTGTATGAAAACATTATTACTGGCACCACTACTGCTTACTGGCGTATGAATACATTATTACTGGAACCTTACTGGTGTATGAAAACATTATTACTGGCACCACTACTGCTTACTGGCGTATGAATACATTAGTACTGGAACCTTACTGGTGTATGAAAACATTATTACTGGAACCTTACTGGTGTATGAAAACATTATTACTGGCACCGCTACTGCTTACTGGCGTATGAATACATTATTACTGGAACCTTACTGGTGTATGAATACATTATTACTGGAACCTTACTGGTGTATGAAAACATTATTACTGGCACCACTACTGCTTACTGGCGTATGAATACATTATTACTGGCACCACTACTGCTTACTGGTGTATGAATACATTATTACTGGAACCTTACTGGTGTATGAAAAGATTATTACTGGCACTACTACTGCTTACTGGCGTATGAATACATTATTACTGGAACCTTACTGGTGTATGAAAACATTATTACTGGAACCTTACTGGTGTATGAAAACATTATTACCGGAACCTTACTGGTGTATGAAAACATTATTACTGGAACCTTACTGGTGTATGAAAACATTATTACTGGCACCACTACTGCTTACTGGTGTATGAATACATTATTACTGGCACCATTACTGCTTACTGGCGTATGAATACATCATTACTGGCACCTTACCGGCGTATTAATACATTATTACTGGCACCGTTACTGCTTACTGGCGTATGAATACATTATTACTGGCACCATTACTGCTTACTGGCGTATGAATACATCATTACTGGCACCTTACCGGCGTATTAATACATTATTACTGGCACCGTTACTGCTTACTGGCATATGAATACATTATTACTGGTACCTTATTGGTGTATACATACATTATTACTGGCACCGTTACTGGAGTGCAGCAGTTAAAATGGGACACTGCTATTTCCTCCCTAGTTACAGGAGTGGTTGCTAAGGCCATTACTACAGTATGGTGAATATGTGTTTCAGCTACTAGCTAGCCTACTCCAAGTATATTAGATAATATCCTCTAACTGCAGACCAACAGCTGTAGTGTATTTCATATGTGATGTGATAATTGATGGTTTCTATTACAGTACTGTTGAATGGACAAACACGATTGAACCTTGCTCTCTCTATCAAGGCCATGGAAAACAAATGCTTATACTGTCTCAAAAATATACTTGATAATAGACCTCCTCTCAAGGTTTACATACATAACTATCAAACACAGTTTACAAGTATAGGCCATTTAGTCTATAGTTTTGTTGTACCTATTTCCATGAAAAGCGGATATATCCTAAAATGAGAAATAATTTTTCATGACAGTGAGTGTTACATGTCCGCTCTGAGGAGGATGATGATAATGGACGCTCATATTTTCTTTACTTCAGCATGGCAGTAGATAAAAAATGTACTCATTATGACAATTACAACCATTGGCTGCTGTGGAGGACCTATTTTCATCCTGTTCTTGTTTTACATAAATACAGTGCCTTGCAAAAGTATTCATCCCCCTTGCCAATTTTTCCTATTTTTTGCAATACAACCTGTAATTTGAATTTATTTTTATTTGGATTCCATGTAATTGACATACACAAAATTGTCCAAATTTGTGAAATTAAGTGAAAAAAATATTTTTTTCAATTAATGAAAAAGAATAAAAAACGGAAAAGTGGTGTGTGCATATGTATTCACCCCCTTTGTTTTGTTCCGAAAGGCCCCAGAGTCTGCAACACCACTCAGCAAGGCGCACCACCAAGCAGCACCATGAAGATCTAGGAGCTCTCCAAACAGGTCAGGGACAAAGTTGTGGAGAAGTACAGATCAGGGTTGGGTTCTTAAAAAATATCCGTAACTTTGAACATCCCACGGAGCACCAATAAATCCATTATTAAAAAATTGAAAGAATATGGCACCACAACAAACCTGCCAGGAAAGGGCCGCCGACCAAAACTCACAGACCAGGCAAGGATGGCATCAATCAGAGAGGCAACAAAGAGACCAAAGATAACCCTGAAGGAGCTGCAAAGCTCCACAGAGAAGATTGGATTATCTGTCCACTTTAAGCCGTACACTCCACAGAGTTGGGCTTTAGGGAAGAGTGGCCAGAAAAAAAGCCATTCCTTAATAAAGAAAAAAATAAGCAAACACATTTGGTGTTTGCCAAAAGGCACTTGGGAGACTCCCAAACATATGGAAGAAGGTACTCTGGTTAGATGAGTCTAAAATTGAGCTTTTTGGCCATCAAGGGAAACTCTATGTCTTGCGCAAACCCAACAACTCATCACCCCGAAAATACCATCGATGTTTTTCATCGGCAGGGACTGGGAAACTGGTCAGAATTTAAGGAATGATGGATGGCGCTAAATACAGGGAAAGTCTTGAGGGAAACTTGTTTCAATCTTCCAGAGATTTGAGTCTGGGATGGAGTTTCACCTTCCAGCAGGACAATGACCCTAAGCATACTGCTAAAGCAACACTTGAGTGATTTAAGGGGAAACATTTAAATGTCTTGGAATGGCTTAGTCAAAGCCCAGACCTCAATCCAATTGAGAATATGTGGTATGACTTAAAGATTGCTGTACACCAGCGGAACCCATCCAACTTGAAGGAGCTGGAGCAGTTTTGCCTTGAAGAATGGGCAAAAATGCCAGTGGCTAGATGTGCCAAGCTTATGGAGACATACCCCATTGGCGATGACCTACCCACAGCAACTATTAAAACATTCCACAACCAGAAACCGTGGATTGATGGCAGCATTCACACGAAACTTAAAGCACGAACACCTGCATTTAACCAGGGCAAGGTGACCGGAAACATGACCGAATACAAACAGTGTAGCTATTCCCTCCGCAAGGCAATCAAACAGGCTAAGCGTCAGTATAGAGACAAAGTAGAGTCGCAATTCAACGGCTCAGACACGAGGTATGTGGCAGGGTCTACAGTCAATCACGGATTACAAAAAGAAAACCAGCCCCGTCGCGATCCAGGATGTCTTGCTCCCAGACAGACTAAACAACTTCTTTGCTCGCTTTGAGGACAATACAGTGCCACTGACACGGCCCGCTACCAAAACCTGCGGACTCTCTTTCACTGCAGCCGACGTGAGTAAAACATTTAAACGTGTTAACCCTCGCAAAGCTGCAGGCCCAGACGGTATCCCCAGCCGCATCCTCAGAGCATGCGCAGACCAGCTGGCTGGTGTTTTTACGGACATATTCAATCAATCCTTATCCCAGTCTGCTGTTCCCACATGCTTCAAGAGGGCCATCATTGTTCCTGTTCCCAAGAAAGCTAAGGTAACAGAGCTAAACGACTACCGCCCCGTAGCACTCACTTCCGTCATTATGAAGTGCTCTGAGAGACTAGTCAAAGACCATATCACCTCCACCCTACCTGACACCCTAGACCCACTCCAATTTGCTTACTGCCCCAATAGGTCCACAGATGACGCAATCGCAACCACACTGCACACTGCCCTAACCCATCTGGACAAGAGGAATACCAATGTGAGAATGTTGTTCATCGACTACAGCTCATCATTTAACACCATATTACCCTCCAAATTCGTCATCAAGCTCGAGACCCTGGGTCTCGACCCCGCCCTGTGCAACTGGGTACTGGACTTCCTGGCGGGCCGTCCCCAGGTGGTGAGGGTAGGTAACACCATCTCCACCCCACTGATCCTCAACACTGGGGCCCCACAAGGGTGCGTTCTGAGCCCTCTCCTGTACTTCCTGTTCACCCACGACTGCGTGGCCATGCACGCCTCCAACTCAATCATCAAGTTTGCAGACGACACTACAGTGGTAGGCTTGATTACCAACAACGACGAGATGGCCTACAGGGAGGAGGTGAGGGCCCTCGGAGTGTGGTGTCAAGAAAAACAGCTTCTATCTCAAGGCCATCATACTGTTAAACAGCCACCACTAACATTAAGTACATGTAAAACATGTATCACTAGCCACTTTAAACAGTGCCACTTAATATAATGTTTACAAACCCTACATTACTCATCTCATATGTAAATACTGTACTCTATACCATCTACTGCATCTTGCCTATGCCGTTCTGTACCATCACTTATTAATATATCTTTATGTACATATTCTTCATCCCTTTACACTTGTGTGTAGAAGGTAGCTGTTGTGAAATAGTTAGGTTAGATTACTCGTTGGTTAGCACACTCGCATTAACATCTGCTAACCATGTGTATGTGACAAATACAATTTGATTTGATTTGATATGATTAGGCCTATGCATTCATAGCCTATGAAGTGTGTAGCGTATACAGTAAGGTGGATTAAACTCTCAATATTTGATGCTATAGATACATAAAAACATAATGTAATGTAAATGCCAGTATTGTTGGATGAGAACCTATAGTGCTTCACACACAGTGGGAGCTAAAGCAGAGGATATATGCTATGCAATGTTATGCTAGGTAGTTAGCATGAGGGATGACTTTGACTGTGACTTTGACATAAACTCTAGTGATTTCCATAGTAGGCTACCTTGTACCTACTTACAGTTAAACATCTAGGTACCTACAGTGATGCTACAGTATGCTAGGTAGTTAGCATGAGGGATGCAGAGTATGCTATGCTAGGTAGTTAGCATGAGGGATGCAGAGTATACTATGCTAGGTAGTTAGCATGAGGGATGCAGAGTATGCTATGCTAGGTAGTTAGCATGAGGGAAGCAGAGTATGCTATGCTAGTTAGTTAGCGTGAGGGATGCAGATTATGCTATGCTAGGTAGTTAGCATGAGGGATGCAGATTATGCTATGCTAGGTAGTTAGCATGAGGGAAGCAGAGTATTCTATGCTAGGTAGTTAGCATTAGGGATGCCTTTGGCTGTGACTTTGACAGAGTCTCTATGGGGGCTTATTAATGAGGCAGCAGCCACCGAGGGCATGTGGAGCTGCTCTTCTCCTCTCCTCTGGCCCACTTTCTCGGTCTCTGCTGCTTTGTTGGGGCTGCATTTATAAGCAAAAATATATAGTAGTAGTATAGTAGTAACCATAGCAGATCCCTTTTTGGATCTATTTAAACCTTTTTTTTGAAGGTTCTATAAAGAACCATTCTCATAAGTATCTAAATGTAACCTATATGGTGCTATAAAAACCCTTTAATGTTCTATAAAGAGGCATTAAAAACAGTTATAGCACCAAAAAAAGGTTCCACTATTGTTTATAACCCTATATAGAACCCTTTATGGCTCTTTGTAGAAACTTTATGGAGAAAGGTTATTTACAGAACCATTCTCAATCTCAAAGGTTCTTTGTAGATTATTTTGAAGAACCATACATGTTTTTTTATATTGGTTAGCCATATTATATTGTTAAAATTCCATAGGTTTTATTATTGTGTTTATTAACTATCGGGAATCAAGGTAAGACCCAAATGCGGACTGAGTGAAGTAACAGTGTTTATTGTAACAGGGGCGGGTAAATGACAGGTCAAGGGAGGCAGGGGTTGGTAATCCAGAGGTGGAGCAAAGGTACAGGATGGGAGGCAGGCTCAGGTCAGGGACGGGCAGAGTGGTCAGGTAGGTGGGTACAGGGTTAGGAGAGGCAAGGGTCAAAAACCAGGAGAATGAGAAAAAGCGAGACTGGGGAAAAACAGGAGCTGAGACAAAATGCTGGTAGGCTTGAACAAACAAGACGAACTGGCACAGACAGATAGAAAACACAGGTATAAATACCCAGAGGATAAGTGGTGAAGATGGGCGACACCTGGAGGGGGGTGGAGACTAGGTGAAACAGATCAAAGTGTGACATTAACTAGTTGAATCAGGTGTGCTAGCTCCAGAACAGCTGAGGAGAGAATTGAGAACCACTTCTCAATTGACACAAGGTCATACGTCTTTCACAAGACACCTTCGCTGGCCATAGTAATATACAGTATAACAAACCACACCCCAAAACATTCTAATGAGCGGCCACTCCTAGTTTAATTATCACTAAAAGAGTAAATTACCCTTTTGTGAACTCCAACGAAGGGCTCAAAGGGTTCTTTGAGTCATTATGGTTCCATATTTAACCATCAGTCTTCCCAAACAATCCTTGGGGAACTCTCTTTTCTTTGTGTGTACAGCAAAAATGTAAATGCATAGCCTATCTATTTACTGGGGTACTAGGCCCAATTAAATGAGAGATGGTAATTTATTGTATGACGACATCAGGAATGCATCACAGAATGAAAAGGTGAGAAACTTATTCTGCAATGGTAATGAAAATAGATTAATGTCTAATTAATTTAGATTCCAATAGCAAAATAGATTAATGTCTAATTAATTTAGATTCCAATAACAAAATAGATTAATGTCTAATTAATTTAGATTCCAATAACAAAATACATCGATTTTTGCTTTTCTCACTAATGGCGGCATCTTGTTATCAAGTTTTCCTTTATAAAAATATGATTTTATGAATAAGCACGTCGTCATATCATCCATTTGCACAACGTACTTACTTACCCACTTGCAATGTATTTCAGAAGAACAGAATATGAGTTGGCCTACTGTATGTTAGTTATCTGGCCATGCTTTATGCCAGGTATTTCCAAACTGGGCTACGCGCAATAAAAATGTGATTCACATTTTAAAAAATAAAATACATTTTTGTTAAATAAAACGTTTTATTATTTATTTATTTTATTCACATTTTCCAACAGTCAATTTATATTTTCCAACTGGGCTATACATTTGGGTGAGGTTTTTTTCTTGCCTGACTTGCCTCGTTTCACTGCCAAAAATAAAGTTAAACCATTTAGTGTTCAGCGAAATAACAACACAATGTCAAATACAGGTAACCTAGTCAAATAATTAACATCCAGTCATATTAACAGTTATTCTCTCGCGGGAATTCCACTAACGGTCCGTATGTAGCCAAACGTAGCTGCTACTCATTCCGTTTGCTCGAAAATTGATAAATGGTTAAAAAAGTAAGGCCTGCTTCCATAGAGACACACACCAGCTCTACTGGTAGTACTGCTACGACCAGCAGTACTACACCTGCACCTGTCAACGACAAGTTATTCTGCTTCCACGAGCACATCCAATGCTAGCATCAGTAATTCTACATTTGTTGTTAGCCCAGCTAGCATGGACACTAACTGTTGTGAATCTGATGCAGCCGAAGAGCTACTGCCCCCTTACCCGGGAAAGCACCGAACAACAGACAGGGATGTTGGACCATCAAAGAGACGCAAATATGATGAGAACTACGTTGATTTGGGGTTTTTTGAAAAATTTGAAAAATAAGCCACAGGAGTTTTTGGAGCGAGAATTAAGATTACTTTGAGTAGTAAGACATGTATAAAAGTAACAGATATCATTAATAATAAGGGGCTAGAATAATCTTATATGGTGAGCTATCGATTGGCTAGCACATGCAAGCCCCATACTATTGTGGAGGACTTCATTCTTCCTGCTGCCACGGATATGTCTGGTGCAATGCTGGGGGAAAAGGCCCAAAAAACTATACAGACAATGTCTTCATCAAACAACGTTGTTTTACGACGCATCGGTGACAGGAGATGTTTTGAAACAATTACTGCTTCGCATACAAGCCAGTGAATTCTATGCATTACAGCTGGAAGAGTCAACAGACGTGGCGGGCCTGGCACAGCTCCTGGTATATGTCTGTTATGTTTATGGGGGGTCAATTAAGGAAGACATCTTCTTCTGGAAACCAGGACAACATGAGAGGATACTTTTAAAGTACTGGACAGCTTTGTGACATCAAATGGACTTTGGTGGTCAAGATGTGTTGGTATCTGAACTGATGGCGCAAAAGCCATGACAGGGAGACAGTAGATCAAATCAAATCAAATCTAATCTAATTTTATTTGTCACATACACATGGTTAGCAGATGTTAGTGCGAGTGTAGTGAAATGCTTGTGCTTCTAGTTCTGACAATGCAGTAATAACCAACAAGTAATCTAGCTAACAATTCCAAAACTACTACCTTATAGACACAAGTGTAAGGGGATAAAGAATATGTACATAAAGATATATGAATGAGTGATGGTACAGAGCGGCATAGGCAAGATACAGTAGATGGTATTGAGTGCAGTATATACATATGAGATGAGTATGTAGAGTGGTAACGCTCGCGCAAGCAGTTGCTCCCGATACCACTTGAGTACACTGCAGCATCCACCGAGACGGATGACACAAACAACTGGATTTGTTATCCCTTTCATGCCCTGCCTCCAGTCCACTTACCGATATCTGAACAAGGCAACAAGCGAAATTGCAACAAGCGGTTCTGTGAAAATTTAATTTAATCAGAAGCCACTGCCAGATTTGTGGATAGGGCTGTGCTCAGAGTATCCTGCCTTGGCAAATTGTGCTGTTAAGACACTGATGCCCTTTGCAACCATGTACCTATGTGAGAGTGGATTCTCGGCCCTCACTAGCATGAAAACTAAATAATTGTAAGATGGCTAACTAAATAGCAAAATGATTGATTATTATTATTTTATTATTTGTGCCCTGGTCCTGTAAGAGCTCTTTGTCACTTCCCATGAGCCTTTGTGGGTTGTGACAAACTCACCCTCATTCTTATGTGTAATAAATGTATTGTATAGTGTTTGTGTGTGGCAGGCTTTCAATGATGGCAAAAAACAACATTTGAGAGTGCGCTGACGCTGGTGATAAAAGAGGTACACAGGTTGAATGTTTGAAGGGGTACGGGACTATGACAAGTTTGGGAACCACTGCTCTATGCCATAGGCTGTAGGCTTGTTCATTTAAATGACACAATATTATTGTAAGTCCTGTGCCATTATTTTACTTTATATGACTTAATAGTAAGAAGAATATACACTGCTAAAAAAAAATAAAGGGAACACTTAAACAACACAATGTAACTCCAAGTCAATCACACTTCTGTGAAATCAAACTGTCCACTTAGGAAGCAACACTGATTGACAATAGATTTCACATGCTGTTGTGCAAATGGAATAGACAACAGGTGGAAATTATAGGCAATTAGCAAGACACCCCCAATAAAGGAGTGGTTCTGCAGGTGGTGACCACAGACCACTTCTCAGTTCCTATGCTTCCTGGCTGATGTTTTGGTCACTTTTGAATGCTGGCGGTGCTTTCACTCTAGTGGTAGCATGAGACGGAGTCTACAACCCACACAAGTGGCTCAGGTAGTGCAGCTCATCCAGGATGGCACATCAATGCGAGCTGTGGCAAGAAGGTTTGCTGTGTCTGTCAGCGTAGTGTCCAGAGCATGGAGGCGCTACCAGGAAACAGGCCAGTACATCAGGAGACGTGGAGGAGGGCAACAACCCAGCAGCAGGACCGCTACCTCCGCCTTTGTGCAAGGAGGAGCAGGAGGAGCACTGCCAGAGCCCTGCAAAATGACCTCCAGCAGGCCACAAATGTGCATGTGTCTGCTCAAACGGTCAGAAACAGAGTCCATGAGGGTGGTATGAGGGCCCGACGTCCACAGGTGGGGGTTGAGCTTACAGCCCAACACCGTGCAGGACGTTTGGCATTTGCCAGAGAACACCAAGATTGGCAAATTCGCCACTGGCGCCCTGTGCTCTTCACAGATGAAAGCAGGTTCACACTGAGCACATGTGACAGTCTGGAGACGCAGGCAGCAGAACGTTCTCCACGGCAACATCCTCCAGCATGACCGGTTTGGCGGTGGGTCAGTCATGGTGTGGGGTGGCATTTCTTTGGGGGGCCGCACAGCCCTCCATGTGCTCGCCAGAGGTAGCCTGACTGCCATTACGTACCGAGATGAGATCCTCAGACCCCTTGTGAGACCATATGCTGGTGCGGTTGGCCCTGGGTTCCTCCTAATGCAAGACAATGCTAGACCTCATGTGGCTGGAGTGTGTCAGCAGTTCCTGCAAGAGGAAGGCATTGATGCTATGGACTGGCCCGCCCGTTCCCCAGACCTGAATCCAATTGAGCACATCTGGGACATCATGTCTCGCTCCATCCACCAACGCCATGTTGCACCACAGACTGTCCAGGAGTTGGCGGATGCTTTAGTCCAGGTCTGGGAGGAGATCCCTCAGGAGACCATCCGCCACCTCATCAGGAGCATGCCCACGCGTTGTAGGGAGGTCATACAGGCACGTGGAGGCCACACACACTACTGAGCCTAATTTTGACTTGTTTTAAGGACTACATCAAAGTTGGATCAGCCTGTAGTGTGGTTTTCCACTTTAATTTTGAGTGTGACTCTAAATCCAGACCTCCCATGGGTTGATAAATTTGATTTCCATTGATCATTTTTGTGTGATTTTGTTGTCAGCACATTCAACTATGTAAAGAAAAAAGTATTTAATAAGAATATTTCATTCATTCAGATCTAGGATGTGTTATTTTAGTGTTCCCTTTATTTTTTTGAGCAATGTAGTTAAATTTAGCTGAATAAAATTGAAAGGATATTTTTCCTATTATGGAGCGAGTGTGCATGTGTATTGGCTATGTTGAGCGCAAATGTTATCATTTGAAACAGGTCCTATATGCTAGATTTAGAGTTATTTGGCAACTCCAGTTGTGAATGATTTGAACCTTAAAATGTCTTAGAAATCAAAACATATGGGCTAGTGATGATTTGAGAAAGTTGCGAAAAAAAGCTTTGCTCTGTTTCTTGCCTCAGGCTGCACAGATGTTCTCTCATCAAGTGATCATATTTTCACCCATCAGATATTCTCAATTGAATCTTGTCTTTTGATTTAGACTGACCCATTATCAAATGAGCAGGAACAGGGGCAGGGGGGACAATACAAGCCATCTGTCTGCACTCGAATAGCGAATGGAGGCGGGTCCGTTTTGTAGGCTACTTCGGTTTTTATATCAGAGCATGTGTTGTTATATCAGAGCATGTGTATTTATAGTGAATCATGTGTTTTTATATCAGAGCATGTGTTTTTATAGTGGAGCATGTGTTGTTATATCAGAGCATGTGTTTTTATATCAGAGCATGTGTTTTTATAGTGAATCATGTGTTTTTATATCAGAGCATGTGTTTTTATAGTGGAGCATGTGTTGTTATATCAGAGCATGTGTTTTTATATCAGAGCATGTGTTTTTATAGTGGAGCATGTGTTGTTATATTAGAGCATGTGTTTTTATATTAGAGCATGTGTTTTTATATTAGAGCATGTGTTTTTATATTAGAGCATGTGTTTTTATAGTGGAGCATGTGTTGTTATATTAGAGCATGTGTTTTTATAGTGGAGCATGTGTTTTTATATTAGAGCATGTGTTTTTATATTAGAGCATGTGTTTTTATATTAGAGCATGTGTTTTTATAGTGGAGCATGTGTTGTTATATCAGAGCATGTGTTTTTATAGTGGAGCATGTGTTGTTATATCAGAGCATGTGTTTATATAGTGGATCATGTGTTGTTATATCAGATCATGTGTTGTTATATCAGAGCATGTGTTGTTATATTAGAGCATGTGTTTTTATATCAGAGCATGTGTTTTTATATTAGAGCATGTGTTTTTATAGTGGAGCATGTGTTGTTATATTAGAGCATGTGTTTTTATATTAGAGCATGTGTATATTAGAGCATACACTCGCTGCCCGACAGGTGATAGTCTGCCCAAACTCTGTATGCCATGGGCTCTCCGACCTTGTTCCTGCACCTACCCAGTGGTTAATTTGGGAAACCAAGTCAAATCTGTTTGGGAACATCGAAACTAACATGTTTTTGCAACAAAACATATTTCACTTGACTGTTGACAGCCAGTCTTGCGCACATGAGAAATGAATAAAGGAAAGAGAGGACGAGATGGAAACGCATGGTGGTCAGATATGATGTAAATTAGAGCTAAAGGTAATGTGTCACCCAATGAATTATGAAAATATAAAACATTCCCTGTTATTCAAAATCAAATCCAAATTCACTAATTGTAGGCTAACTGTAAGACGCCCTGCACAATCAATGATCCACCAGCCTGGCCTAGGGCTCTACGTTCTCTCCCAGACTCATGGATACACATTTGGGAGTGTAGCATTTGGTCACCTGTCCATCCAGTATGCACAATAATACAATCCACACTCAAAGGCTAGAACATGTATGCACCTAAAACATCTTCAATCGGTTGTGTTTGATGTTATTCTGCCATGCATGCGGTAGGCTATGTCTTGTATGAAGGTGCAATCCTAATTGTTATTCAGGTTGTTTTTTTACATGTGTATAACCTGTTTTGAATTAATCATCACCTTAGAAAGCATTGTCCATTTTGTTGTGTTAGGCTTTGATACAACATCCACAACAACCATGTTTTACACTATTTCAACCTGCTGTTGAACTGTTTTGATGATCAGTGTTTGATCAGTGTTTGATGTGATTTTCAGACCATTAGGACCTGGTGGAGGGACAATAGAGCCCTGAGTACCAGACCATTAGGACCTGGTGGAGGGACAATAGAGCCCTGAGTACCAGACCATTAGGACCTGGTGGAGGGACAATAGAGCCCTGAGTACCAGACCATTAGGACCTGGTGGATGGACAATAGAGCCCTGAGTACCAGACCATTAGGACCTGATGGTAGTTAGAGCCCTGAGTACCAGACCATTAGGACCTGGTGGAGGGACAATAGAGCCCTGAGTACCAGACCATTAGGACCTGATGGTAGTTAGAGCCCTGAGTACCAGACCATTAGGACCTGGTGGAGGGACAATAGAGCCCTGGAGGGTACCAGACCATTAGGACCTGGTGGACCTGGTGGAGGGGGACAATAGAGCCCTGAGTACCAGACCATTAGGACCTGGTGGAGGGACAATAGAGCCCTGAGTACCAGACCATTAGGACCTGATGGTAGTTAGAGCCCTGAGTACCAGACCATTAGGACCTGGTGGAGGGACAATAGAGCCCTGAGTACCAGACCATTAGGACCTGGTGGAGGGACAATAGAGCCCTGAGTACCAGACCATTAGGACCTGGTGGAGGGACAATAGAGCCCTGAGTACCAGACCATTAGGACCTGGTGGAGGGACAATAGAGCCCTGAGTACCAGACCATTAGGACCTGGTGGAGGGACAATAGAGCCCTGAGTACCAGACCATTAGGACCTGATGGTAGTTAGAGCCCTGAGTACCAGACCATTAGGACCTGGTGGAGGGACAATAGAGCCCTGAGTACCAGACCATTAGGACCTGGTGGAGGGACAATAGAGCCCTGAGTACCAGACCATTAGGACCTGATGGTAGTTAGAGCCCTGAGTACCAGACCATTAGGACCTGGTGGAGGGACAATAGAGCCCTGAGTACCAGACCATTAGGACCTCCACCCGGCACAGCCAGAAGAGGACTGGCCACCCCACATATGCTCTCTCTAATTCTCTCTTTCTTTCTCTCTCTCGGAGGACCTGAGCCCTAGGACCGTGCCCCAGGACTACCTGACATGATGACTCCTTGCTGTCCCCAGTCCACCTGACTGTGCTGCTGCTCCAGTTTCAACTGTTCTGCCTTATTATTATTCGACCATGCTGGTCATTTATGAACATTTGAACATCTTGGCCATGTTCTGTTATAATCTCTACCCGGCACAGCCAGAAGAGGACTGGCCACCCCACATAGCCTGGTTCCTCTCTAGGTTTCTTCCTAGGTTTTGGCCTTTCTAGGGAGTTTTTCCTAGCCACCGTGCTTTTACACCTGCATTGCTTGCTGTTTGGGGTTTTAGGCTGGGTTTCTGTACAGCACTTTGAGATATCAGCTGATGTACGAAGGGCTATATAAATACATTTGATTTGATTTGATTTGGTGGAGGGACAATAGAGCCCTGAGTACCAGGCCATTAGGACCTGATGGAGGGACCATAGAACCCTGAGTACCAGGCCATCAGGATCTGATGGAGGGACTATAGAGCCCTGAGTACCAGACCATTAGGACCTGATGGAGGGACCATAGAACCCTGAGTACCAGGCCATCAGGACCTGATGGAGGGACCATAGAGCCCTGAGTTCCAGGCCATCAGGACCTGATGGAGGGACCATAGAACCCTGAGTACCAGGCCATCAGGACCTGATGGTAGTTAGCAAATTGGGCACTATACCCTGATGAAGACAGCTTCACTGTCGAACCATTGGACATACAATTTTAGCATCTGAACTCCTAGAGTGTTCCGTCTTTTCTTAAATGTTTTAAGTGTTCCACTCCACTAGCCAGCACCTTGCCTAAATAGGTGTGTGTTTCTTTCGCCTCTAGTAAATTGGGCACTACCAAAGCATGTGCATAAAAGGATATTACCGTGACTAAACAGTCACATGGAATTTGACTTGCTGTCATGACCTAGTCACAGTCACACTGTGTACCTGGGCTGGGGGAGGAGGCTCAGCGCTCATCCCTGGGCCGATCACAGGAAGTGAACTCACCAGGTTGTCGCTGGGCTGCTGCTGTTGCCTTGGTTGTGTGAGAGATGTGTACAGTATACCATCGCCACCATCTCAATCTGAGTACCCCATGTCATCTGGGGAGCTTCAAAATGTGTTGTTATTGTCGGTATAAACCTTGTTCTAGTACACTTTGTTCCTCAGAGTGACATTGAAGGAATTTTAAGTCTAAGCACTTTAAGTCCACACATTATGCTTGTGTGAAAAATAGTCTTGCTGTGCAGGGCTCTTGTGCAAAATAGACAAGATCATCGTAAATTGGGGCCCTTAACTTCTCATTGTAGTGCAGAAGCCATTCTAATGATTCCATCTACGCCCTCTTCCCCTGTGTCATGTCTCTCTATAAATCAGAGAGAGGTAAAGAGCTTGAGGATAATTAGTTTCCCTGTTGTTCTTGTTGTGTTGTGCGTAGAGAGTAGGTCTGGACCACAGCCAGGGCCGGGAATAAAGCCCCTGTGGAGGGACACACACCATGTAGCTACTTCGCACAACCATTGGACAGAGAGAGTTCACTGCTTTAATTAGCTAGAAGGAGCATGTGTGTTGTACCAACAGAGGAGAGATTTGTCACTGCCTCAGGCTTCACTATAAAGGATTGTACCCTTATACCAGTGGACCCTCATAGTAATTGAACTGTACAAGCACTTTCCAATAACGTAATAAGTGATGGTGTTCTGGATTTAGAAACATTTATGCAGTATTGGTAAATGTTTTTTAATAAATATATATTTGTTCCTGTGTCACGATTGCTACATATTTCACGTATCCCTGCTATTGGATGTCAGACCTTTGAGTGTGAAATGGAACATATAAACATTGTGTTGAAGATCAGCACAGGGTTGATCATGCTCATTATTATGGAAGTGTTCAGTTCCAGATATGACCTCATATTGTAGAGCGGCAGTTTTACAGCAGTCCAACAGAGGGGGCCATTGCACAGCCTTTCTTTCATTCTGTGTCAGTGGTTCATGCCTCTGCTACTGTGTGTGTGGCTCACTGAGTACGGTACATACCCATCTGAGAACCATACCATTTAGATGTTGTCTGAAAAGATGTTTGTTCCATATCTCTTCCCTGTTTGTCCTGAATATCCCCTCTAAACACACAGTACAATGTTTCAGGGAGTCACAGGCTGCAAAAGTGTGCCTTGTGTCAAAAGACTGTGTTCCTTTTAATGGACCAGTGTGTGTGACCACAGGAAGTCATCAGTATATTTTTGTGACTACAGACTAACCTACATCTTACACCACTCTCTGTTCCTCTCCTCTCCTCTGTCCCTCCAGCCCACACAAGGGTCGGGAAGAGTTCACTGGTGGCACAGACCGCCAGGGGCCCCAGTGTAAGCTGTACAGTGCTGTGGCAGGGAAGCACTTTGTGGTGACTAAGTCCTACCAGCCACAGGCCGAAGGGGAGATCACCCTGTACCAGAACGACAGGGTCAAAGGTGAACATCCCGCCCACCACTCTTAGTTTTTTTTTCCAGAGGGAAGCAGTGCTTGAATTGGGTCACATGTTCTACTGCTTAAGTACCCCTCTATATTTGCTCTGAAATATGAACATCGTTACTCATTGTGTATTTATTCCTCATGTTATTATCTCTCTATAATGTTTCTCCCTGCATTGTTGGGAAGGGCCCATATGTAAGCATTTCACTGTTAGTCTACACCTGTCAGAGTAAGACCCCAAAAATTGTCAACGACTCCAGTCACCCAGGTCTCTCTGATACCGCACGGCAAGCGGTACCGGAGTGCCAAGTCTAGGTCCAAAAGGCTCCTTAACAGCTTCTATCCCCAAGCCATAAGACTGCTGAACAATTAATCAAATGGCCACCCGGAGTATTTATGTTTTTACAATGCTGCTACTCTCTGTTTATTATCTATGCATAATAACTTTACCCCTACCTACATGTACAAATTACCTCAAACTACCCCACACATTGACTCGGTACCCCCTGTAGCCTCGTTATTATTATTTTATTGTGTTATTCTTGTTTTATTTTTTACTTTAGTTATTTAGTAAATCATTTTTTTAAACTCTATTTCTTGAACTGCATTGTTGGTAAGTAAGCATTTCACGGTAAGGTCTACCTTTCTACCTGTTGTATTCGGCACATGTGACAAATACAATTTGATTTGGTTATTTATGAAGCAAGTAACAAATACAATTTGATTTGATTTGATTTGATATTGCCATTTAAATGAGTACTAGAGACTTTTTAATTCCACTCCAAGCTCTGGAGGGAAGAGATATTAGAGGGAACAGTCTGTGTAGCCACTCAGAGGGATGTTGGAGGGAAGAGATATTAGAGGGAACAGTCTTTGTAGCCACTCAGAGGGATGTTGGAGGGAAGAGATATTAGAGGGAACAGTCTTTGTAGCCACTCAGAGGGATGTTGGAGGGAAGATATATTAGAGTGAACTCAGAGAGGATGTTGGAGGGAAGAGATATTAGAGGGAACAGTCTTTGTAGCCACTCAGAGGGATGTTGGAGGGAAGATATATTAGAGGGAACAGTCTTTGTAGCCACTCAGAGGGATGTTGGAGGGAATATATATTAGAGGGAACAGCTTTTGTAGCCACTCAGAGGGATGTTATTCAGAAGTGAAGCAGTCTGCTAGGACATTATGTGTTTTCCTAATGAGTGAGCTGTAATAAGCAACATTTGTATTCAAACGACTGCAGTGCAGTTTATTTACTCTGGTTATTTCTATCTTGAGTAGTAGCTATATTTCTTAGGAAAATGGCTATATATTTTACAGATGTGTTTTTCCTCAGTACTTTCAGTTTTAAAATTAAATTGGGCCTTTTCTAAGGTTACATAGTATTTACCTATCTAGCTCTTATGTTGTGTAAGCTGAAGTGGAGCTGAAGAGACCACAGTACTGGAGTGGAGCTGAAGAGACCACAGTACTGGAGTGGAGCTGAAGAGATCACAGTACTGGAGTGGAGCTGAAGAGATCACAGTACTGGAGTGGAGCTGAAGAGACCACAGTACTGGAGTGGAGCTGAAGAGACCACAGTCCTGGAGTGGAGCTGAAGAGACCACAGTACTGGAGTGGAGCTGAAGAGATCACAGTACTGGAGTGGAGCTGAAGAGATCACAGTACTGGAGTGGAGCTGAAGAGACCACAGTACTGGAGTGGAGCTGAACAGATC
Source organism: Oncorhynchus nerka (assembly GCF_034236695.1). Classification (NCBI taxonomy): domain Eukaryota; kingdom Metazoa; phylum Chordata; class Actinopteri; order Salmoniformes; family Salmonidae; genus Oncorhynchus; species Oncorhynchus nerka. Next base: position 14,600,449 of record NC_088404.1, on the reverse strand, counting down.
ACAGTACTGGAGTGGAGCTGAAGAGACCACAGACACTACTGGAGTGGAGCTGAAGAGACCACAGACACTATTGGAGTGGAGCTGAAGAGACCACAGGCACAATACTGGAGTGGAGCTGAAGAGACCACAGGCACGGTACTGGAGTGGAGCTGAAGAGACCACAGACACGGTATTGGAATGGAGCTGAAGAGACCACAGAAACTACTGGAGTGGAACTGAAGAGACCACAGACACGGTACTGGAATGGAGCTGAAGAGACCACAGAAACTACTGGAGTGGAACTGAAGAGACCACAGGCACGGTACTGGAATGGAGCTGAAGAGACCACAGAAACTACTGGAGTGGAACTAGGGTCTTTTTAGGTCCATAATGATTTATACAGTCAGTCTGCATGGAAAAGTACAGGAGTAATTATTCCCTTACATACTACTGTCTCTCTTTGTCTTACACGGTCCATTTTTCTTCTCTCTCTCTCTCTCTCTCTCTCTCTCTCTCTCTCTCTCTCTCTCTCTCTCCCCTCTCTCTCTCTCACCCCTCTGTCTCTCCCTCTCTCTCTCCTTCCCTCCTCCCCTCTCTCTCTCTATCTCTCTCTCTCCCTCTCCCTCCTCTCAGTGCTCTCCATAGGTGAGGGTGGTTTCTGGGAGGGCAGTGCCAGGGGTAACGTGGGATGGTTCCCAGCAGAGTGTGTGGAGGAGACCCCTAACCAAGAGGAAAGACCATGTAAGTTCTGAGAGAGAGAGAGAGACAGAGAGAGAGAGAAACGTTGTTAGTCCCAATAATCACCTCACTGTTCAAAATCACTTCTAAATCTCCTTGGCCTTTGTCAAAATTGGTCTTTACATAAAACGTTAGAGCTGTGTATTCAAACACCAACCATTGGATAATACAGTTCCTGATTCTGATTCTTGTGAGAGAATCTTGTGCTCGGTCTCGGCCCTAGCTCTCTCATGCTCTGATAACCCTCTGAATATGAGAAGTCCCTTCTGGCCATGGCAGGCTGTTAAGGCAATTAATACTCAGCAGCAAGGACACAGTACCCAGCATACACACGCATCCTTCACAACACAGTGTATGCATTGATTCTATACATTCGGTTGGTAAAAGGTTAAGCCACAAGGTACATCCATGTAAAGATGTGTAACCTGACCTGTGTCACCCTTGGTTCACTAACCTCTCCTAGTATGGCATCCTGGTGGATTAGGATGTGTAAAGTAGAGAGAGGGGCTGAAACCAGAGACTTCACAGTTCTGCACTAGACTACAATGCATTGTATTGCACAAAGTGGCGTGACTGACAGCTGTAGTACTGTAGTGGTTAATCAGCTGTAGTACTGTAGTATTTATTCAAAATGTCTGCTGCTGAACTGCTTTCTTCCTTTGTATTTAGAGGGAAAGTGTGTGTGTGTGTGTGTGTTTGTCGGTGTGTGTGTGTGTGTCGGTGTGTGTGTACTTGTGTACTGTATACTTCTCTATGTGTGTGTGTGTGTATGTGTGTGTGTGTGTGTGTGTGTGTACTGGGGGCAACCTTCTGTTTAAAGTTATTTTGGTCCAAATAAATGCTTTCCACATCAGTACAGCCAGTGTTCAGTAGCAGTGTTCAGTAGCAGTGTTCAGTAGCTGTGTTCAGTAACAGTGTTCAGTAACAGTGTTCAGTAGCAGTGTTCAGTAGCAGTGTTCAGTAACAGTGTTCAGTTGCTGTGTTCAGTAACAGTGTTCAGTAGCAGTGTTCAGTAACAGTGTTCAGTAGCTGAATTCAGTAGCTCTGCTCAGGCCAGAGGGGACGAGGGTATCTCTTGAGTTAAAAGCACACCACTTTGCATGTTCTGGCTGCACAGATGTAATGATGTAATTATAATAACCCAGCAATTGAAACACTTAATAACAAGTGGCAGGTGTATTATTTTTAAAGATATACTCTATGGCGCACTTATAAGCCAAAATTGAAGCAATTGATGTGATTCATTAATTGTATATCAGCCTCATTATCTATCTGAAAGGTCACCTGCATTCCATTTATACTGTATGTAGCCAGCTTGTGTCATTCATAATGCTCCATGTAATCCTAACACACACTGGCATAGCACACACCCCCACAGCCCCCGCAAAGGGTGCCCACGAGTTTTAAAATGTACATTTGGGGAATTATTTGTTTTGGGGAATTTTTAAAATGCTTGAAATATTATTAATTTACATGTCGACTCTATGCCTGGAAATGCCCTTGTCCAGAGCAAAGGATCCCCATTTTAAATGAATATACTTTGTCACTGATTTGAGTCAATATTTTTTTTGTCAAGATTCTGACAAAATATTTGAATCACTGTTCTGCATGGATACTTAAACAATTGAAGTATTTGCTGTGCTAGATCGAAGGGGGAATATTTGCTTTATAAATCTTGTTTTATGATCTAAATCTAGAAAAACATGCCAAAATGCTAATACAATTAGCCTTGGAGCATTTAACAGTGCTTTAAAACAAAAACAAGTTGGAGATTTGTATTACATATTTGAATAATCTAATGTTAGAATTAAATAATCAAGGCCTTTAAACACTTGTTGGACAATATAATAATAAAAAATGAAGTGTCTTTTATTGTGTCTGACGGAGTTGACATAAATCCAATAGGTTGCATTTTATGAATAATTTTTTTTTAACTTTTTTTTTTTTTTACATGGTGTGATAGCTGATACTTTGGTCTATCAAAATATATATTACACATTTGATCAGTATTAAGACAAATATTTGCGGACAAAAAGCAGAGAATTTCCTGTCTTTCAAGAATCTCTGAGCTCTAAAACAGAAAATTTTCTCTCATACTCGTTGTAAAAAATGTATATATACTACCATTCTAAAGTTTGGGGTCACTTAGAAATTTCCCTGAAAAGAAAAGCACATTTTTGTCCATTAAAATAACTTCAAATTGAGCAGAAATACAGTGTAGACATTGTTAATGTTGTAAATTACTATTGTAGCTGGAAACGGCTGATTTTTAAAGGAATGTCTACATAGGCTTACAGAGGCCCATTATCAGCAACCACCACGCCTGTGTTCCAATGGCACATTGTGTTAGCTAATCCAAGTTTATAATTTTAAAAGATTAATTGATCATTAGAAAGCCCTTTTGCAATTACTGTATGTTAGCACAGCTGAAAACTGTTGTCCTGATTAAAGATGCATTAAAACTGTTCTTCTTTAGACTAGTTGAGTATCTGGAGCATCAGCATTTATGGGTTCGATTACAGGCTCAAAATGGCCAGAAACAAAGCACATTCTTCTGAAACTCGTCAGTCTATTCTTGTTCTGAGAAATGAAGGCTATTCCATGTGAGAAATTGCCAAGAAACTGAAGGTCTCGTACAATGCTTTCAGAAAGTAAACACACCACTTGACTTGTTCCACATTTTGTTGTGTTACAGCCTGAATTGCAATAGATTTAATTGAGATGTTGTGTCACCCGCCTACACACTATACTGCATAATGTTAAAGTAGAATTATGTTTTTATACCTTTTTACAAATTAATAAAAAATTAGAAGCTGAAATGTCGAGTCAATAAGTAATCAACCCCTTTGTTATGGCAAGCTTAAATAAGTTCAGGGGTAAATATTTGCTAAACAACTCACATAATAAGTTGCATTGACTCACTCTGTGTACAATAATAGTGTTTAACATGATTTATGAACAACTCCCTCATCTCTGTACCACACATATACAACTATCTATACAATAAGTTCCCTCAGTCGAGCAGTGAATTTCAAACACAGATTCAACCACAAAGACCAGGGAGGTTTTCCAATGCCTCGCAAAGAAGGGCACCTATTGGTAGATGGGTAAAATATTAAAAAGCAGACATTTAATATTCCTTTGAGCATGGTGAAGTTATTAATTACACTTTGGATGGTGTATCAATACACCCAGTCACGACAAAGATGCAGGCGTCCTGCCTAATTTAGTTCCCGGCGAGTAAGGAAACTGCTCAGTGATTTCATCACGAGGCCAATGGTGAATTTAAAACAGTTACAGAGTTTAATGGCTGTGATAGGAGAAAACTGAGGATCAACAACATTGCAGTTACTCCACAATACAAACGTACATGACAGAGTGAAAAGAAGGAAGCCTGTACAGAAGAAAAATATTGCAAAACATGCATCCTGTTTGCAATAAGGCACTAAAGTAAAACTGCAAATAATGTGGCAAAGAAATTAACTTTATGACCTGAATACAAAGTGTTATATTTGGGGTAAATCCCACATAATCGACGGTGTACCAGTCTTCATATTTTCAAGCATGGTGGTAGCTGCATCATGTTATGGGTATGCTTGTAATCTGCAAGGAGTAGGGGGGGTTTAGGATTAAAATAGATGGAATAGAGCTTAGAATAGGTAAAATCTTAGAGGACACCCGGTTCCAACAGCCAATGTGAGACTAATTCACCTTTCAGCAGGACATTAACCTAAAACACAAGGCCAAATATACACCAGAGTTGCTTACCAAGATGACATTGAATGTTCCTTAGTGGCCTAATTACTATTTTCACTTAAATTAGCTTGAAAATCTATGGCAACACTTGAAAATGGCTGTGTAGCAACAATCAACAACAACTTGACAGACCATGAAGAATTGTTTTAATAATAATGTGCAAATATTGTACTATCCATGTGTACAAAGCTCTTAGAGACGTATCTGTAATGACTCACAGTTGTCATCACTGCCAAAGGTGATTCTAACATGTATTGACTGATAGTTCCATTTCATTTTCAATAAATGTCAAAAAAAATATTAAAACATGTTTTCACTTTATCATTATGGGTTATTGGTGTGTAGATGGGTGAGAAAAATATATATTTAATCCATTTTGAATTCAGGCTGTAACACAATAAAATGTGGAATAAATCAACAGGTACAGTATGAATACATTCTGAATGCACTGTTTGTCATTTTGGGGGGAGGTTGCTCAGACCTTGCATTCAAGTACATTAGAGAGTGTTTTTATGGAAAATAAAAAGTAACATTTGAAAAAATAAATCAACGTTATCGCTGTCACCATCACAATGTTATTAGCCACCTTCTGACAAATAATAGCACAACACATGAGATTTGATTCTGGGTGCCAAGATTACAATGTTATTGGTCGTTTTTGAATTGTATCATATGCAGGATGGTGGTAGATAGAAATGAATGCAGGATGTTTTAAACAAGCAGGCAGTCTCGAGAAGTGATGGCAAGCCATCTGTGATTGGCCGGGAGTGTTGTGTGTGTGTGGCAGTACACTATGAGTCATGATGACGACAGTATAATGTCAGTCCGCCTGTTACTCCTCTCTGATAGAACACAAATATGCCATTGGATGTTCCAGACACTTGTCTGTGTGTGTGTTCCAATGTGTGTGTTTCATCGTGTGTGTTCCAACGTGTGTGTTCCAACGTGTGTGTTCCAATGTGTGTGTTCCAACGTATGTTCCAACGTGTGTGTTCCAACGTGTGTTCCAATGTGTGTGTTCCAATGTGTGTGTTTCAACGTGTGTTCCAATGTGTGTGTTCCAATGTGTGTGTTCCAATGTGTGTGTTCCAATGTGTGTGTTCCAACGTGTGTTCCAACGTGTGTGTTCCAACGTGTGTTCCAATGTGTGTGTTCCAACATGTGTTCCAATGTGTGTGTTCCAATGTGTGTGTTTCAACGTGTGTTCCAATGTGTGTGTTCCAATGTGTGTGTTCCAATGTGTGTGTTTCAACGTGTGTTCCAATGTGTGTGTTCCAACGTATGTTCCAACGTGTGTGTTCCAACGTGTGTTCCAATGTGTGTGTTTCAACGTGTGTTCCAATGTGTGTGTTCCAATGTGTGTGTTCCAATGTGTGTGTTCCAACGTGTGTTCCAACGTGTGTGTTCCAACGTGTGTTCCAATGTGTGTGTTCCAACATGTGTTCCAATGTGTGTGTTCCAATGTGTGTGTTTCAACGTGTGTTCCAATGTGTGTGTTCCAATGTGTGTGTTCCAATGTGTGTGTTTCAACGTGTGTTCCAACGTGTGTGTTCCAACGTGTGTTCCAATGTGTGTGTTCCAACGTGTGTTCCAACGTGTGTGTTCCAACGTGTGTTCCAATGTGTGTGTTCCAACATGTGTTCCAATGTGTGTGTTCCAATGTGTGTGTTTCAACGTGTGTTCCAATGTGTGTGTTCCAATGTGTGTGTTTCAACGTGTGTTCCAATGTGTGTGTTCCAATGTGTGTGTTCCAATGTGTGTGTTTCAACATGTGTTCCAATGTGTGTGTTCCAACGTGTGTGTTCCAACGTGTGTTCCAACGTGTGTTCCAATGTGTGTGTTCCAATGTGTGTGTTCCAATGTGTGTGTTTCAACGTGTGTTCCAATGTGTGTGTTCCAACGTGTGTTCCAATGTGTGTGTTCCAATGTGTGTGTTCCAATGTGTGTGTTCCAACGTGTGTTCCAACGTGTGTTCCAATGTGTGTGTTCCAATGTGTGTGTTTCAACGTGTGTTCCAATGTGTGTGTTCCAACGTGTGTTTCAACGTGTGTTCCAATGTGTGTGTTCCAACGTGTGTTCCAATGTGTGTGTTCCAACGTGTGTTCCAACGTGTGTGTTCCAACGTGTGTTCCAATGTGTGTGTTCCAACGTGTGTTCCAACGTGTGTGTTCCAACGTGTGTTCCAATGTGTGTGTTCCAACGTGTGTTTCAACGTGTGTTCCAATGTGTGTGTTCCAACGTGTGTTCCAACGTGTGTGTTCCAACGTGTGTTCCAACGTGTGTGTTCCAACATGTGTTCCAATGTGTGTGTTTCAACGTGTGTTCCAATGTGTGTGTTCCAACGTGTGTGTTCCAACGTGTGTTCCAATGTGTGTGTTCCAATGTGTGTGTTCCAACGTGTGTTCCAATGTGTGTGTTCCAACGTGTGTTCCAATGTGTGTGTTCCAATGTGTGTGTTCCAATGTGTGTGTTCCAACGTGTGTTCCAATGTGTGTGTTTCAACGTGTGTTCCAATGTGTGTGTTCCAATGTGTGTGTTTCAACGTGTGTTCCAATGTGTGTGTTCCAATGTGTGTGTTCCAACGTGTGTTCCAACGTGTGTTCCAACGTGTGTTCCAGTGTGTGTGTTCCAATGTGTGTGTTTCAACGTGTGTTCCAATGTGTGTGTTCCAATGTGTGTGTTCCAACGTGTGTTCCAACGTGTGTTCCAACGTGTGTGTTCCAACGTGTGTTCCAATGTGTGTTCCAATGTGTGTGTTCCAACGTGTGTTCCAACGTGTGTTCCAATGTGTGTGTTCCAATGTGTGTGTTTCAACGTGTGTTCCAATGTGTGTGTTCCAACGTGTGTGTTCCAACGTGTGTTCCAACGTGTGTTCCAATGTGTGTGTTCCAACGTGTGTTCCAATGTGTGTGTTCCAATGTGTGTGTTTCAACGTGTGTTCCAATGTGTGTGTTCCAATGTGTGTGTTCCAATGTGTGTGTTCCAACGTGTGTTCCAACGTGTGTTCCAACGTGTGTTCCAATGTGTGTGTTCCAATGTGTGTGTTTCAACGTGTGTTCCAATGTGTGTGTTCCAATGTGTGTTTCAACGTGTGTTCCAATGTGTGTGTTCCAACGTGTGTGTTCCAACGTGTGTTCCAACGTGTGTGTTCCAACGTGTGTTCCAATGTGTGTGTTCCAACGTGTGTTCCAACGTGTGTGTTCCAACATGTGTTCCAATGTGTGTTTCAACGTGTGTTCCAATGTGTGTGTTCCAACGTGTGTTCCAACGTGTGTGTTCCAACGTGTGTTCCAATGTGTGTGTTCCAACGTGTGTGTTCCAACGTGTGTTCCAATGTGTGTGTTCCAACGTGTGTTCCAATGTGTGTGTTCCAACGTGTGTTTCAACGTGTGTTCCAATGTGTGTGTTCCAACGTGTGTTCCAACGTGTGTGTTCCAACGTGTGTTCCAATGTGTGTGTTCCAACGTGTGTGTTCCAACGTGTGTTCCAATGTGTGTGTTCCAACGTGTGTTCCAATGTGTGTGTTCCAACGTGTGTGTTCCAACGTGTGTTCCAATGTGTGTGTTCCAACGTGTGTTCCAATGTGTGTGTTTCAACGTGTGTTCCAATGTGTGTGTTCCAATGTGTGTGTTTCAACGTGTGTTCCAATGTGTGTGTTCCAATGTGTGTGTTCCAACGTGTGTTCCAACGTGTGTTCCAACGTGTGTTCCAGTGTGTGTGTTCCAATGTGTGTGTTCCAACGTGTGTTCCAACGTGTGTTCCAACGTGTGTTCCAGTGTGTGTGTTCCAATGTGTGTGTTTCAACGTGTGTTCCAATGTGTGTGTTCCAATGTGTGTGTTCCAACGTGTGTTCCAACGTGTGTGTTCCAACGTGTGTTCCAATGTGTGTTCCAATGTGTGTGTTCCAACGTGTGTTCCAACGTGTGTTCCAATGTGTGTGTTCCAATGTGTGTGTTTCAACGTGTGTTCCAATGTGTGTGTTCCAACGTGTGTTTTCCAACGTGTGTTCCAACGTGTGTTCCAATGTGTGTGTTCCAATGTGTGTGTTCCAATGTGTGTGTTTCAACGTGTGTTCCAATGTGTGTGTTCCAATGTGTGTGTTCCAATGTGTGTGTTCCAATGTGTGTGTTCCAATGTGTGTGTTCCAACGTGTGTTCCAACGTGTGTTCCAACGTGTGTTCCAATGTGTGTGTTCCAATGTGTGTGTTTCAACGTGTGTTCCAATGTGTGTGTTCCAATGTGTGTTTCAACGTGTGTTCCAATGTGTGTGTTCCAACGTGTGTTCCAACGTGTGTTCCAACGTGTGTGTTCCAACGTGTGTTCCAATGTGTGTGTTCCAACGTGTGTTCCAACGTGTGTGTTCCAACATGTGTTCCAATGTGTGTTTCAACGTGTGTTCCAATGTGTGTGTTCCAACGTGTGTTCCAACGTGTGTGTTCCAACGTGTGTTCCAATGTGTGTGTCTCAACGTGTGTTCCAATGTGTGTGTTCCAACGTGTGTGTTCCAACGTGTGTTCCAATGTGTGTGTTCCAACGTGTGTGTTCCAACGTGTGTTCCAATGTGTGTGTTTCAACGTGTGTTCCAATGTGTGTGTTTCAACGTGTGTTCCAATGTGTGTGTTCCAATGTGTGTGTTTCAACGTGTGTTCCAATGTGTGTGTTCCAATGTGTGTGTTCCAACGTGTGTTCCAACGTGTGTTCCAACGTGTGTGTTCCAACGTGTGTTCCAATGTGTGTTCCAACGTGTGTGTTCCAACGTGTGTTCCAACGTGTGTTCCAACGTGTGTTCCAATGTGTGTGTTCCAATGTGTTTGTTCCAATGTGTGTGTTCCAACGTGTGTTCCAACGTGTGTTCCAACGTGTGTGTTCCAACGTGTGTTCCAATGTGTGTGTTTCAACGTGTGTTCCAATGTGTGTGTTTCAACGTGTGTTCCAATGTGTGTGTTCCAACGTGTGTTCCAACGTGTGTTCCAACGTGTGTTTCAACGTGTGTGTTCCAATGTGTGTGTTCCAACGTGTGTTCCAATGTGTGTGTTCCAACGTATGTTCCAATGTGTGTGTTCCAACGTGTGTTCCAATGTGTGTGTTCCAACGTGTGTGTTCCAACGTGTGTTCCAATGTGTGTGTTCCAATGTGTTTGTTCCAATGTGTGTGTTCCAACGTGTGTTCCAACGTGTGTTCCAACGTGTGTGTTCCAACGTGTGTTCCAATGTGTGTGTTTCAACGTGTGTTCCAATGTGTGTGTTTCAACGTGTGTTCCAATGTGTGTGTTCCAACGTGTGTTCCAACGTGTGTTCCAACGTGTGTTTCAACGTGTGTGTTCCAATGTGTGTGTTCCAACGTGTGTTCCAATGTGTGTGTTCCAACGTGTGTTCCAATGTGTGTGTTCCAATGTGTGTGTTCCAACGTGTGTTCCAATGTGTGTGTTCCAACGTGTGTGTTCCAACGTGTGTTCCAATGTGTGTGTTCCAATGTGTGTGTTTCAACGTGTGTTCCAATGTGTGTGTTCCAATGTGTGTGTTCCAATGTGTGTGTTCCAATGTGTGTTCCAATGTGTGTTCCAACGTGTGTTCCAACGTGTGTTCCAACGTGTGTTCCAGTGTGTGTGTTCCAATGTGTGTGTTTCAACGTGTGTTCCAATGTGTGTGTTCCAATGTGTGTGTTCCAACGTGTGTTCCAACGTGTGTGTTCCAACGTGTGTTCCAATGTGTGTTCCAATGTGTGTGTTCCAACGTGTGTTCCAACGTGTGTTCCAACGTGTGTTCCAATGTGTGTGTTCCAATGTGTGTGTTTCAACGTGTGTTCCAATGTGTGTGTTCCAACGTGTGTGTTCCAACGTGTGTTCCAACGTGTGTTCCAATGTGTGTGTTCCAATGTGTGTGTTCCAATGTGTGTGTTCCAACGTGTGTTCCAATGTGTGTGTTCCAATGTGTGTGTTCCAATGTGTGTGTTCCAATGTGTGTTCCAATGTGTGTGTTCCAACGTGTGTTCCAACGTGTGTTCCAATGTGTGTGTTCCAATGTGTGTGTTTCAACGTGTGTTCCAATGTGTGTGTTCCAATGTGTGTTTCAACGTGTGTTCCAATGTGTGTGTTCCAACGTGTGTTCCAACGTGTGTTCCAACGTGTGTGTTCCAACGTGTGTTCCAATGTGTGTGTTCCAACGTGTGTTCCAACGTGTGTGTTCCAACATGTGTTCCAATGTGTGTTTCAACGTGTGTTCCAATGTGTGTGTTCCAACGTGTGTTCCAACGTGTGTGTTCCAACGTGTGTTCCAATGTGTGTGTTCCAACGTGTGTTCCAATGTGTGTGTTCCAACGTGTGTGTTCCAACGTGTGTTCCAATGTGTGTGTTCCAACGTGTGTGTTCCAACGTGTGTTCCAATGTGTGTGTTTCAACGTGTGTTCCAATGTGTGTGTTTCAACGTGTGTTCCAATGTGTGTGTTCGAATGTGTGTGTTTCAACGTGTGTTCCAATGTGTGTGTTCCAATGTGTGTGTTCCAACGTGTGTTCCAACGTGTGTGTTCCAACGTGTGTTCCAATGTGTGTTCCAACGTGTGTGTTCCAACGTGTGTTCCAACGTGTGTTCCAATGTGTGTGTTCCAATGTGTTTGTTCCAATGTGTGTGTTCCAACGTGTGTTCCAACGTGTGTTCCAACGTGTGTGTTCCAACGTGTGTTCCAATGTGTGTGTTTCAACGTGTGTTCCAATGTGTGTGTTTCAACGTGTGTTCCAATGTGTGTGTTCCAACGTGTGTTCCAACGTGTGTTCCAACGTGTGTTTCAACGTGTGTGTTCCAATGTGTGTGTTCCAACGTGTGTTCCAATGTGTGTGTTCCAACGTATGTTCCAATGTGTGTGTTCCAACGTGTGTTCCAATGTGTGTGTTCCAACGTGTGTTCCAACGTGTGTATTCCAACGTGTGTTCCAACGTGTGTGTTCCAATGTGTGTTCCAACGTGTGTTCCAACGTGTGTGTTCCAATGTGTGTGTTCCAACGTGTGTTCCAACGTGTGTTCCAACGTGTGTGCTCCAACGTGTGTTCCAATGTGTGTGTTCCAACGTGTGTTCCAACATGTGTGTTCCAATGTGTGTGTTCCAATGTGTTTGTGTGTTGCTTCCAGGCACTCGTCTGTGGCTTGGCTAGTGTTAGAACAATGTGCAGTGACAGGAGAGGTCTCTTGATATAGGTGAATGCTAGCTTTGGTGTTTACCCGTCCCTCAAAATGTGTTGGTAAAGATGTTTTTAATGTCCGATTCAGGATATTGGTAATACTCATATCTATTTGTGAATCCTGAAAGACCTACGTGTTGGACTGAGTGACTGGACAGTGCCACAATGGCCCGATTAGTACATTTTGACCGGATTTGTCAATTATAGGAAACGGTGTTGCTATACAAATTCAGTTTATGAAGGATATGATCATTCACTCCGTTTGGGGAAGGGGTTATGATTGATGGATTAAGAACGATTTGACATTGCAACGTCGATGTGGGCTACAATTGGCTGTCGACTTTTTCACCAATACATCTGTTTCCCTTTGCCTGAAGGGACAGCTAATGCACACACAATATTTCAGATGTAGTTATAACTGCTGAAATACCATCTGAATATATGCTGTAGTCTGATAGTAGCTATCTATCTGTGCAGCTGCTTGGTTACTAATCTCCCATAGACCGACTACGTAAACGCAACTGGTACCAAATTATGCGAGATTTTAGTTATTGGTTAAGCGAGATTACTTGGTTACTAATCTCCCATAGACTGACTACGTAAACGTAACTGGTACCAAATTATGCAAGATTTTAGTTATTGGTTAAGCGAGATTACTTGGTTACTAACATCATGCAGTTGTGCCAGAATCGTAAACCCTTCACTGCAACACTCATGTACATTCCTGATTGATATATTTCCATGGAAACGTTCTCTGTACACTGTACAAGCCCGGTTGCTAAGGAGTGGGCCTTGGCAAGATTTTTTTCTCTTTTTGTACGATTTTTTCTCTCTCTCACTCTCTGTGTGCACTAAGAACAGAGCTTACGTGGGACTTGTTCATTACCAGATAGAGTCGCTCTCTTTATCTCAACGGGGATGGTTATGGCCTATGTATCTTCACATACTGGGATTGGTCAAACTTTCTTGGGATGTTTCTTAAAGGCTTTGTAGCCTGAGGACTAGAGGTGGAGAGGTGAGGTTATTCTGACTGTGAAGGGAACTTGGAGGTGAAGGTGTGAGCGTTTCCGGGAAGCACTCCATTAGAGGGGAAGAGGGCGCAAATGGAAGAGACGGCCAAATCCAGGAAGAAGGTTCATTTTGGAGGTACAGCACTGTGTGAGTGTTGGGGAGGGAAAGGGGTGAGAGCGAGTGAGCGAGTGAGTGAGGACCATATTTAGCTGGTAGTCTGGTTGTAAACAGGGTTGTATTGTGTTTTTAACAGAACGTGTTTCACCTGGAAAACAGAGGAACATATGGATTTCTGTTTGTTATTATCAGTGTTTTAGTTGGACGTGTGTGTGGGTTTATTTACGCGGACAGTGGATTGTGTAAATTGTATTTTCAGGTTGAGTGTAGTGTTACTTATATAAAGGGGGTGGAAGAATCCATAACTGTAAATTATAATGTTGTGTTTTTCATAACCTGTACTGTATAGCCTATTGTATGTGTATGTATTCATGTACCTCACTATGTATGTATTCACCTTCCTCACTATGTATGTATTCACCTTCCTCACTATGTATGTATTCACCTTCCTCACTATGTATGTATTCACCTTCCTCCCTATGTATGTATTCACCTTCCTCACTATGTATGTATACACCTTCCTCACTATGTATGTATACACCTTCCTCACTATGTATGTATTCACCTTCCTCACTATGTATGTATACACCTTCCTCACTATGTATGTATTCACCTTCCTCACTATGTATGTATACACCTTCCTCACTATGTATGTATTCACCTTCCTCACTATGTATGTATACACCTTCCTCACTATGTATGTATACACCTTCCTCACTATGTATGTATTCACCTTCCTCACTATGTATGTATTCACCTTCCTCACTATGTATGTATACACCTTCCTCACTATGTATGTATTTACCTTCCTCACTATGTATGTATACACCTTCCTCACTATGTATGTATTCACCTTCCTCACTATGTATGTATTCACCTTCCTCACTATGTATGTATTCACCTTCCTCACTATGTATGTATTCACCTTCCTCACTATGTATGTTTACACCTTCCTCACTATGTATGTATTCACCTTCCTCACTATGTATGTATTCACCTTCCTCACTATGTATGTATTCACTTTCCTCACTATGTATGTATACACCTTCCTCACTATGTATGTATACACCTTCCTCACTATGTATGTATACACCTTCCTCACTATGTATGTATACACCTTCCTCCCTATGTATGTATTCATCTTCCTCACTATGTATGTATACACCTTCCTCACTATGTATGTATTCACCTTCCTCACTATGTATGTATACACCTTCCTCACTATGTATGTAATCACCTTCCTCACTATGTATGTATACACCTTCCTCACTATGTATGTATTCACCTTCCTCCCTATGTATGTATTCACCTTCCTCACTATGTATGTATACACCTTCCTCACTATGTATGTATACACCTTCCTGACTATGTATGTATTCACCTTCCTCCCTATGTATGTATACACCTTCCTCACTATGTATGTATACACCTTCCTCACTATGTATGTATTCACCTTCCTCACTATGTATGTATTCACTTTCCTCACTATGTATATATACACCTTCCTCACTATGTATGTATACACCTTCCTCACTATGTATGTATTCACTTTCCTCACTATGTATGTATACACCTTCCTCACTATGTATGTAATCACCTTCCTCACTATGTATGTATTCACCTTCCTCACTATGTATGTATTCACCTTCCTCACTATGTATGTATACACCTTCCTCACTATGTATGTATTCACCTTCCTCACTATGTATGTATACACCTTCCTCACTATGTATGTATTCACCTTCCTCACTATGTATGTATTCACCTTCCTCACTATGTATGTATTCATCTTCCTCAGGGGAAGTATTTCAAGGGTTACAGACATCTGATCAGACATAACACATGCAGTACAGATCAGTACAGTGGTTGAATTTATTAATGGTTGAATCTATCCTATGGTGCTAGTTTTGCATTTGATCCACATAGTAGTATTAGCCTAGCTGTGTCACTATCCATTTCAAATGTAGGAGTCAGGTTGAAGCTTGGATTTACCAAGCTAGCCACTGATTGTGCTAGGCTACGATAGGCTAGCCACTGTCTGTGCTTGGCTAGGATAGGCTAGCCACTGACTGAGCAAGGCTATGCTAGGCTAGCTACAGTACTCCCATGGTATTGTGATTTAGTATTCACCAGCAGCAACTGTCAGCACAGTGCACACTGGTCAAGTAGTCTTTTTTTATTCTGCTGTCTGTGCGTTGAGGAGGGGAGGGGAGGGAGGGAGGTGTGTTTGCACTCTACTTTTACTGGAGACAAGCAGAGAGAGGGAGGGAGGGAGGGAGGGAGGGAGGGAGGGAGGGAGGGAGAGGGAGATGTGCTGGAGGTTTGGCCAGGGCCTGACCAGAGCCCTACACTGTACAAATTCTTTGGTTAACTTAAACGAGTGCCTCCACCTTAAAGGAGATTAAACCTTAACTTTGCTAGAGTATCGAAACACATGGTTGGCAGGGTTTTGGGACAGTTTAATAATACATTTGACCAGATTGAGAGGGTATTGGGACAGGTTGATACTACTTTTGACCAGGTTGTGAGGGTACCTGGTACAACTTTTGACCAGGTTGTGAGGGTATTGGGACAGATTGGTACTACTTTTGACCAGATTGGGAGGGTATTGGGACAGATTGGTACTACTTTTGACCAGATTGAGAGGGTATTGGGAAAAATTGGTACTACTTTTGACCAGATTGAGAGGGTATTGGGACAGATTGGTACTACTTTTGACCAGGGCCAATACACTGTTAAAATAGAAATACTCAAAGCACAATCATTGTGTTGTAAAACCATAAAAAGTAGTACACCTAATCTGAGATCTGGAGTCTGGAGGGTGTTTGAATGTAAATCCAATATAACTGAATGTATTTCTAAACAGAATGAAAAAAAGTGGTTCCTTGATCTGAATAATTGTGTTTTTAAAAGAGTGTTCCAGCATCAAAACCCATAAATAATGTTTTGGCAGACTGTGTTGTGTCTCTCATTCAATGAAATTGTTTTACATTTCAAATTTGTTTATAGCATAAATATTGACTGATGATTTTCAGTCAATATTTTGATTCACATTTTAGAGAAGACACTGGGAAATGAATATGTTTCCTAGGGTAAACTTTGGCACTTCTTATAAGCTACAGTTGCCAGGTCCATTGTGAGATTATAAATTGTGTTACAATCAAGATTTTTAGGGCTATTCGGTTTAGTGCATTCAGACATTCTTCAGACCTCTTGACCATTTCCACATTTTGTTACAATACAGCCTTACTCTAAAATGGATCAAATATGTTTTTCCCTCATCAATCTACTCACAATGCCCCATAATGATACATTTTGCAAATGTTAAAAAAAAACTGAAATATCACATTTACATACAGTTGAAGGCGGAAGTTTACATACAGCCAAATACATTTAAACAACATTTCTGACATTTAATCTTAGTAATAATTCCCTGTCTTAGGTCAGTTAGGATCACCACTTTATTTTAAGAATGTGAAATGTCAGAATAATAGTTGGGCAAATTATTTATTTCAGCTTTTATTTCTTTCATCACATTCCCAGTGGGTCAGAAGTTTACATAAACTCAATTATTATTTGCTAGCATTGCCTTTAAATTGTTTAACTTGGGTCAAACATTTCGGGTAGCCTTCCACAAGCTTCCCACAATAAGTTGGGTGAATTTTGGCCCATTCCTCCTGACAGAGCTGGTGTAACGGAGTCAGGTTTGTAGGCCTCCTTGCTCGAACACGCTTTTTCCATTCTGCCCACACATTTTCTATAGGATTGAGGTCAGGGCTTTGTGATGGCCACTCCAATACCTTGACTTTTTTGTCCTTAAGCCATTTTGCCACAACTTTGGAAGTATGCTTAGGGTCATTGTCCATTTGGAGATCCATTAGCAACCAGCATTTAACTTCCTGACTGATGTCTTGAGATGTTGCTTCAATATATCTAGATAATTGTCCTACCTCATGATGCCATCTATTTTGTGAAGTGCACCAGTCCCTAATGCAACAAAGCACCCCCACAACATGATGCTGCCACCCCCATGCTTCATGGTTGGGTTGGTGTTCTTCGCTTACAAGCCTCCCCCTTTTTCCTCCAAACATAACGATGGTCATTATGGCCAAAGAGTTCTATTTTTGTTTCATCAGACCAGAGGACATTTCTCCAAAAAGTATGATGTGCAGTTGCAAACCGTAGTCTGGCTTTTTTATGGCGGCTTTGGAGCACTGGCTTCTTCCTTGCTGAGCGGCCTTTCAGGTTATATCGATATAGGACTCGTTTTACTATGGATATAGATACTTTTGTACCTGTTTCCTCCAGCATCTTCACAAGGTCCTTTGCTGTTGTTTTGGGATTGATTTGCACTTTTCGCACTAAAGTACATTCATCTCTAGGAGACAGAACGCATCTCCTTCCTGAGCGGTATGACGGCTGCGTGGTCCCATGGTGTTTATACTTGCGTACTATTGTTTGTACAGAGGAACGTGGTACCTTCAGGCATTTGGAAATTGCTCCCAAGGATGAACCAGACTTGTGGAGGTCTCCAATTTTTTTTCTGAGGTCTTGTCTGATTTCTTTTTGTATTCCCCATGATGTCAAGTAAAGAGACACTGAGTTTGAAGGTAGGCCTTGAAATACATCCACAGGTACACCTCCAATTGACTGAAATTATGTCAATTAGCCTATCAGAAGCTTCTAAAGCCATGACATAATTTTCGGGAATTTTCCAAGCTGTTTAAAGGCACAGTCAACTTAGTGTATGTAAACGTCTGACCCACTGGAATTATGATACAGTGAATTATAAGTGAAATAATCTGTCTGTAAACAATTGTTGGAAAAATGACTTGTGTCATGCACAAAGTAGATGTCCTAACCGACTTGCATTGTCTTGGCTGTTTGCTTAGGGTAGTTGTTTTGTTGGAAGGTGAACCTTCGCCCCAGTCTGAGGTCCTGAGCGCTCTGGAGAAGATCTCACTGTACTTTGCTCCATTCATCTTTCCTTCGATCCTTACTAGTTACCCAGTCCCTACCGCTGAAAAGCATCCCCACATCATGATGCTGCCACCACCATGCTTCACCGTAGGGATGGTGCCAGGTTTCCTCCAGACGTTGGCATTCAGGCTAAAGAGTTCAATCTTGGTTTCAGACCAGAGAATATTGTTTCTCAGGGTTTGAGAGTATTTAGGTGCCTTTTGGCAAACCCCAAGTGGACTGTCATGTGCCTTTTACTGAGGAGTGGCTTCCGTCTGGCCGCTCTACTATAACGGCCTGATTGGTGGAGTTCTGCAGAGATGGTTGTCTTTCTGTAAGGTTCTCCCATCTCAACAGCGAAACTCTGAAGCTCTGTCAGAGTGACCATCAGGTTATTGGTCACCTCCCTGACCAAGGCCCTTCTCCCTGATTGCTCAGTTTGCCAGGCGGCCAGCTCTAGGAACAGTCTTGGTGGTTCCAACCTTCTTCCATTTAAGAATGATGGAGACCACTGTTTTCTTGGGGACCTTCAATGCTGTAGACATTTTTTGGTACCCTTCCCCAGATCTGTTCCTCGACACAGTTCTGTCTCGGAGCTCTACGGATAATTCCTTCAACCTCATGCCTTGGTTTTTGCTCTGACATGCACTGTCAACTGTGGGTCGTTATATAGACAGGTGTGTGCCTTTCCAAATCATGTCCAATCAATTGAATTTACCACAGATGGACTCCAATCAAGTTGTAGAAACATCTCAAGGATGATCAATGGAAACAGGATGCACCTGAGCTCAATTTCAAATCTCAAAGCAAAAGGTCTGAATACTTATCTCAATAAGGTATTTATGTTTTTTATTTCATCAAAATCATCAGTCAATATTTATGCTATAAATGAATTTGAAATGTAAAACCATTTGATTGAATGAGAGACACAGCCAAAACATGTATGTGTTTTGATGCTGTAACACTCTCTTAAAACACAATTATTCAGATCATAGAACCACTTTGGGTGTTTTAAAGTTTTTCCATTCTGTTTAGAAATACCTTGAGTTACATTGGGTTTACATTCACCCTTCAAACACCAGATCTCAGATTAGGTGTACTACTTTTCAATGGTTTTACTACACAATGATTGTGTTTTGAGTTTTCCTATTTTAATAGTGTATGGGCCCTGGTCAACAGTTGTACACCATGAACTACAAAGGGTGCAATTTGGGACATAGCCAGAGAGACACCACCGACAGGGAGTTTCATTAGTACTGTGTCTGGCTGGGTGCTTTCACCCATGCTGAAAAGGGGCATAACACCTTTATCACTCTACAGCTTCTCAGAACATAATAGCTTAGCAGTTTCCTACAAGTCTTCAAATTTGAACTTAAAATTCGATACCAAACATGGTGATTAATAAGAAATAATGTACATCTCATAAGTCAATTAAATGTAATTGTGGACTTTGATGGAAAAAGCAGAAGGAATTGAGGTGTTTGATGTATGTTTACCGAGAAATAGAAGGGCCCTTGACTGGAGTAGACCTACCCTGTATGAGTACACATCTACCTACTACATACATTATATGGCTATGTAATATAAGCCATATAACTCACCCTGCTATCAAAGAGGCTTAGAAAAGAAATCAGTGACTATGACAACCAGTGAGTAGGCTGGAGGGGAAAGTGAAAGTGTTGAGTCCCACGCAGTCAAGATATCAGCACATATCATCAACATGGAGAACAGAACAATACTAGAATAACGCTCACTGTGGTCTTCAACAACATCTTCAACATCTCCACATCCTATAAATGCATTTAATATGCCATTGGCTAACGGTTAATGGATGGCTATTTAACAGCCGAAATGTTTGCTGTTTTTAAAGGGCCTTTGTTTATTTTTTATTGGTTTATTGATATTATGCGTCCCAAAAGGCACCCTAAGGACCGGGGTCAAAAGCAGTGCACTATATGGGGAATAGGGTGCCATTTAGGGTACAGTCATGGTCACCCCTTTAATGAATTGGTCACCCCTTTAATAAATTGGTCACCCCTTTAATGTATTGGTCACCCCTTTAATGAATTGGTCACCCCTTTAAAGAATTGGTCACCCCTTTAATGTATTGGTCACCCCTTTAATGTATTGGTCACCCCTTTAATGAATTGGTCACCCCTTTAATGTATTGGTCACCCCTTTAATGAATTGGTCACCCCTTTAATGAATTGGTCACCCCTTTAATGAATTGGTCACCCCTTTAATGTATTGGTCACCCATTTAATGTATTGGTCACCCCTTTAATGAATTGGTCACCCCTTTAATGAATTGGTCACCCCTTTAATGTATTGGTCACCCCTTTAATGAATTGGTCACCCCCTTTTTTACTGATTGTTCTGTCTTTAGATGCCCGAGCAGACAGGGCTGAGAGAAGGAAGCTTTTCAGGCACTACACCGTGGGGTCCTACGACAGCTTTGATGCATCAAGGTAAGGATTGGTTTCTTTCATTCCTCCGTAGAAAAAAAAGCCTATTCAAGGGGATGTTCAAAAGAATTATGGTGAAATCATAGTATTATACAGTGTGTTAAATGACCTGATCTGCTACGATATATGACACGTTTTAGATACAGTTTGTACATACACTACCGTTCAAAAGTTTGGGGTCACTTACAAATGTCCTTGTTTTCCATGAAAACATACATGAAATGAGTTGCAAAATGAAACGGAAATGTAGTCAAGACGTTGACAAGGTTATAAATAATGATTGAAAAATAATTGCATTCTTCAAACTTTGCCTTCGTCAAAGAATCCTCCATTTGCAGCAATTACAGCCTTGCAGACCTTTGGCGTTCTAGTTGTCAATTTGTTGAGGTAATCTGAAGAGATTTCACCCCATGCTTCCTGAAGCACCTCCCACAAGTTGGATTGGCTTGATGGGCACTTTACGTACCATACGGTCAATCTTAATATCTTAATATTTAATTTTTATTAGCCAGTCTGAGATATGACTTTTTCTTTGCAACTCTGCCTAGATGGTCAGCATCTCGGAGTCGCCTCTTCACTGTTGACGTTGAGACTGGTGTTTTGCGGGTACTATTTAACGAAGATGCCAGTTGAGGACTTGTGAGGCGTCTGTTTTTCAAATCAGACACTCTAATGTACTTGTTCAGTTGTGCACCAGGGCCTGCCACTCCTCTTTCTATTCTGGTTAGAGCCAGTTTGCGCTGTTCTGTGAAGGGAGTAGTACACAGTGTTGTACGAGATCTTCAGTTTCTTGGCAATTTCTCACATGGAATAGCCTTCATTTCTCAGAACAAGAATAGACGGACGAGTTTCAGAAGAAAGTGCTTTGTTTACATTTACATTTACATTTAAGTCATTTAGCAGACGCTCTTATCCAGAGCGACTTACAAATTGGTGCATTCACCTTATGACATCCAGTGGAACAGCCACTTTCAATAGTGCATCTAAATCTTTTAAGGGGGGTGAGAAGGATTACTTTATCCTATCCTAGGTATTCCTTAAAGAGGTGGGGTTTCAGGTGTCTCCGGAAGGTGGTGATTGACTCCGCTGTCCTGGCGTCGTGAGGGAGTTTGTTCCACCATTGGGGGGCCAGAGCAGCGAACAGTTTTGACTGGGCTGAGCGGGAACTGTACTTCCTCAGTGGTAGGGAGGCGAGCAGGCCAGAGGTGGATGAACGCAGTGCCCTTGTTTGGGTGTAGGGCCTGATCAGAGCCTGGAGGTACTGAGGTGCCGTTCCCCTCACAGCTCCGTAGGCAAGCACCATGGTCTTGTAGCGGATGCGAGCTTCAACTGGAAGCCAGTGGAGAGAGCGGAGGAGCGGGGTGACGTGAGAGAACTTGGGAAGGTTGAACACCAGACGGGCTGCGGCGTTCTGGATGAGTTGTAGGGGTTTAATGGCACAGGCAGGGAGCCCAGCCAACAGCGAGTTGCAGTAATCCAGACGGAGATGACAAGTGCCTGGATTAGGACCTGCGCCGCTTCCTGTGTGAGGCAGGGTCGTACTCTGCGGATGTTGTAGAGCATGAACCTACAGGAACGGGCCACCGCCTTGATGTTAGTTGAGAACGACAGGGTGTTGTCCAGGATCACGCCAAGGTTCTTAGCGCTCTGGGAGGAGGACACAATGGAGTTGTCAACCGTGATGGCGAGATCATGGAACGGGCAGTCCTTCCCCGGGAGGAAGAGCAGCTCCGTCTTGCCGAGGTTCAGCTTGAGGTGGTGATCCGTCATCCACACTGATATGTCTGCCAGACATGCAGAGATGCGATTCGCCACCTGGTCATCAGAAGGGGGAAAGGAGAAGATTAATTGTGTGTCGTCTGCATAGCAATGATAGGAGAGACCATGTGAGGTTATGACAGAGCCAAGTGACTTGGTGTATAGCGAGAATAGGAGAGGGCCTAGAACAGAGCCCTGGGGGACACCAGTGGTGAGAGCGCGTGGTGAGGAGACAGATTCTCGCCACGCCACCTGGTAGGAGCGACCTGTCAGGTAGGACGCAATCCAAGCGTGGGCCGCGCCGGAGATGCCCAACTCGGAGAGGGTGGAGAGGAGGATCTGATGGTTCACAGTATCGAAGGCAGCCGATAGGTCTAGAAGGATGAGAGCAGAGGAGAGAGAGTTAGCTTTAGCAGTGCGGAGCGCCTCCGTGATACAGAGAAGAGCAGTCTCAGTTGAATGACTAGTCTTGAAACCTGACTGATTTGGATCAAGAAGGTCATTCTGAGAGAGATAGCGGGAGAGCTGGCCAAGGACGGCACGTTCAAGAGTTGTTTCTTGCCATTAATCGAACCCACAAATGCTGATGCTCCAGATACTCAACTAATCTAAAGAAGGCCAGTGTTATTGCTTCTTTAATCAGGACAATGGTTTTCAGCTGTGCTAACATAATTGCAAAAGGGTTTTCTAATGATCAATTCGCCTTTTTAAAATGATAAATGGATTAGCTAACACAAAGTGCCATTCCTTTAAAAATCAGCCGTTTCCAGCTGCGATAGTCATTTACAACATTAACAACGTCTACACTGTATTTCTGATCAATTTGATGTTATTTTAATGGACAGAAATGTGCTTTTCTTTCAAAAACAAGGACATTTCTAAGTGACCCCAAACTTTTGAACGGTAGTGAAGAAGATACAGCTTACATATGCCTCACGTTTGGTGTCAGACTATAGATCTTTATGAATGGTGTCGAGACTGATAAAATTGCATCACTAGCCTAATTCAATGGAAAATAATGGACCAAACAACTATGCACAGTAAGCTACTCATCAGAGAATGCTGCCAGGTGACGAAGAGAGGAGTTCATGTGACTTGTGAACTCAACCTTACACAGCTAGCACATGGTTTATGTTATGCATTGTCTTTCATTTGGGAATAGCATGTATGGGACATTGCATGAGAACCTTTTACCTGATGTTCATGTGCATATTTCAGTTTATTCATACATTTCAACTCATTCATTAGTAGTACTGTACTCTAATCTGTGACACCACTGATTACAGCACTAAAAGTAGTACTGAGACGGTGAGGTTCTACCTAGCAAGGGTATTTGTGTGTGTGTGTGTGTGTGTGTGTGTGTGTGTGTGTGTGTGTGTGTGTGTGTGTGTGTGTGTGTGTGTGTGTGTGTGTGTGTGTGTGCGTGCGTGCGTGCGAGAAGGGCTGAGCAAGAGTGTGTGTGAAAACTCTCGCTGTCAGATGGATGGTGATGAAAGAAATGCTTAAGCAGGGCCTTGCTTGTTCATTCCTGGGCAGTCGTTGCTGGAAATGTTACGCAAACAGCACTGAACTCAAAAACTCTACCGAGGAATGTCCTCGGCTTCTTCTCAGGGATCTGTCCACATGAGAAAGCATACGTTCACTGCACGGTTTTACTGATGAACATCCCAATGAAATCTATTGGTTTTAAAACACATACTAAGCCTCTACAGATCCTCCATGAGAGAGAGAGAGAGAGAGAGAGAGAGAGAGAGAGAGAGGGAGAGGGAGAGGGAGAGACTTCACAAAATGGGACAAACACCAAATTGAGACTCTGCACGCAGAATTCTGCAAAAATATCCTCCGTGTACAACGTAAAACACCAAATAATGCATGCAGAGCAGAATTAGGCCGATACCCACTAATTATCAAAATCCAGAAAAGAGCCATTAAATTCTACAACCACCTAAAAGGAAGCGATTCACAAACCTTCCACCTTCCAAAGCCATCACCTACAGAGAGATGAACCTGGAGAAGAGTCCCCTAAGCAAGCTGGTCCTGGGGCTCTGTTCACAAACACACCCTACAGAGCCCCAGGACAACAGCACAATTAGGCCCAACCAAATCATGAGAAAACAAAAAGATAATTACTTAACACATTGGAAAGAATTAACAAAAAAACAGAGCAAACTAGAATGCTATTTGGCCCTACACAGAGAGTACACAGCGGCAGAATACCTGACCACTGTGACTGACCCAAAATTAAGGAAAGCTTTGACTATGTACAGACTCAGTGAGCATAGCCTTGCTATTGAGAAAGGCCGTCGTAGGCAGACATGGCTCTCAAGAGAAGACAGGCTATGTGCTCACTGCCCACAAAATGAGGTGGAAACTGAGCTGCACTTCCTAACCTCCTGCCCAATGTATGACCATATTAGAGATACATATTTCCCCCAGATCACACAGATCCACAAAGAATTCGAAAACAAATTCAATTTTGAAAAACTCCCATATCTACTGGGTGAAATTCCACAGTGTGCCATCACAGCAGCAAGATTTGTGACCTGTTGCCACGAGAAAAGGGCAACCAGTGAAGAACAAACACCATTGTAAATACAACCCATATTTATGCTTATTTATTTTATCTTGTGTCCTTTAACTATTTGTACATTGTATATATATATATATATATATATATAATATGACATTTGTAATGTCTTTACTGTTTTGAAACTTCTGTATGTGTAATGTTTACTGTTCATTTTTGTTGTTTTTCACCTTATATATTCACTTTGTATGTTGTCTACCTCACTTGCTTTGGCAATGTTAACACATGTTTCCCATGCCAATAAAGCCCTTGAATTGAATTGAATTGAGAGAGAGATTTCCCCTTGTGTACTTTAACCATTTGTACATTGTTACAACACTATAATATGACATTTGTAATGTCTTTATTGTTTTGAAACTTCTGTATGTGTAATGTTTACTGTTAATTTTTATTGTTTATTTCACTTTTGTATATTATCTACTTAACTTGCTTTGGCAATGTTAACACATGTTTCCCATGCCAATAAAGCCCCTTGAATTGAATTGAGAGAGAGAGATCCATCCAACTGTGCTCATATACCCACCCCCCAGTACAACCAGTACAAGAGCAGAACACGTTGTCATGGAGACACAGGTAGCAGTGCTGTGAAGGCTTGCTGCATGCTGCTCCACTCATCTGCTCTGGCATCATAGGCGACAGAGGTGAAGGACTCTAGCCTGGTCCCTCTATCCTGGTCCCAGATCTGTTCCTGCTGTCTTGCCAAACTGGGCATAGTGTAGCAGATCTGGGTCTAGCCAACTGTGCAAGGCACAAACAGATCTGGGGACCAGGCTACAGTATCGGGACAGAGATTTTGGGTAAACTTTGCCAGGATTCTGGTTTGCTGAACAAGGGGCATCTAGCAGGTTGGTATTTATCGAGATCTCTGCAGAGTGGTTACTAGCTGGCCTTGCCACAAAGTCATAAAATCAGATTTTAAATCTAACCTTAACCTTAAACCTAAACTAAACCACACCTTATGCCTAACCTTACATTAAGACCAAAAAGCAACAACATCAAAATCACCATTTTTTTTACGACATAGAACATTTTGACTTTGTAGCTGGCCCAGCTAGCGAAAACCACTCAGCTCTGCCTCCAGGACAAGATTCATCCCAATAAATATCAACCTGGGGATTGTTCTATATCAGGGGGATTTCCATTTTATCCTCTTGACCAGTTGGACTTCTTCAATAGGTTCACGTTATAATCACTTTAAAGGTGTGTAGTCCTACTTAGATGTACAGGCGATACATGAAGCAGAAAGGGGACTACTAATTAGCTGAGCAGAGCCTGTCTGCATCGGGATAGCCATAGGCTGCCTTTTGGGTTCATACTTGAACATTGGAGTAGGCATGACTTGATTCTGTTTCCTGAAGGTCTGTAGCCCTGTATTACATGTAAAACATTCCTGTCTGGATGCTACACTGACCTGCAGGAGGAAAGGAATAGTCACCATCATAATTACCATCATCATCCTTATCACCATCATCATCATCACCACCATTGTCATCAGCATTATCATCCTTATCACCATCACCATCATCTCTTCCTTATCACCATCGTCGTCACCATCACCACCATTGTCATCAGCATCATCATCCTTATCACCATCATCGTCATCTTTACCACTGTCATCATCACCATCATCTTCCTTATCACCCTCGTCGTCATCACCACCGTCATCTCCATCATCATCCTTATTATCATCATAATAGTTTTGTATTGTCTGGTATTACTGCACTGTTGGAGCTAGAAACACAAGCATTTCACTGCACCTGCGATAACATCTGCAAATCTGTGACCGATAAACTTTGATCATCATTATGATCATATAGTGACCTCATCCCCCTGATTAGATCAAAGGTCACCATTGGTTCACCAGAATCTACCAAAAACATTGTTGCGCTATGAGGACCTACAGGTCCACTTTGTCCCTGGAAAACTATGACTAACACCATTCTGACTACCAGCTCAAAGTAGTGTGTTACCATGGCAACCAGACATCCCACCACCAGCATCATGCTGCTGCTACCTCTGCTGCTCTCCCTTCAAATTCCTCCTTGGAACCCAACCAAGGCTTGCAATGCAATACTAATTCTGGAATGCTGTCTACTTGTGTAGCCTAGTTTATGAAAATTTGTCTGACCTACTGTTTGCATCCAAGCATACTAAATTGAAAGAATGCCATGCATCTTAAAATATTCACTTAAGCTATTATTGTTGTTGTTGTTTGAAATCCAGCAAATGATTACTGAAAAATATAAGTGATTCCTTTCAAGTAAAAAATAAATAAAAACATTTCACCATTTTAGGCTTTTATTTGTGGCACCAGCACTGTATTCTTCCATTTTCTGATGGTTTCGTTTAGTTGATATTGATATTAGGCCAAATCCAATCACATTATTGCAAAACTGTCTATAGGAATATAACTTTTTTCATCTTTCAGAAATGACACCACAGCATTAGAATGGTGCGGTTGTCATCCAGCATCCAGATGCCACAGCCTATAGGATTTACTGCTGGCCGAGGAACGAACATTTTGATAGGCTGAGGGTGGTCACTCCCATTAAATTGAATTAAATGACTGCTTATTTCCTATATTCGTTCATCCATTCATTCGTTCTTTCATTCATCCACTCAGCTTTGCACCCTATAGGGTGCCCTCATCCCTCCCTCCCTCCCTGACCTCGCTTCCCCAGCTATGTTTTTCTCTCTCTCATGTTTGCCGCTTGTGGTTTTCCTCTTTGGGTGGAAATGTTTCTCGCTATGGACAACCTAGCTTTGTCGCCGGCTCCTGCTGTTAGTTTATGTTTTCCAGTGCAACAACGTTTTCTGCGGAGGCTGACTCGTTCTTTGGAGGTTCACGGTGACGGTGTGTCGCTACCACATCGCGTGCAGCACTGCTCATTATAGTTAATGAATTCGTTGGGCAACGGACGAACTGTCATAATGAAGCACTCGGGGCGAGCAGCTGTGGCTATGATGAGGATGATAGGATGTAATAATAACGGTCGATTTGCGCGGAATTTTCTCCACAGCAACTGTGTTATTGACGAGAAGACGGTAGTCCTACAGAAGAAGGATAATGAGGGATTCGGGTTTGTGCTGCGAGGGGCGAAAGGTAGGAGACTGACAGACCAAGAGACGCACTCACTCAGTCAGTGTCTGTTCCTCCGTTGTGTTCATGTTGCATCCCGGTCCACCGGCGCGTCAGTGATGAGAATCACGCTCATATTGCATATTAACAACCCCATGCTGCTTTGTACACCCACTTCAATAGAAATTACTTTTTTTTCTGTTGACGACAGATCTCATATCTGTGATTGTTTTGTGTTGTAGTCAGCTCTGCTCCTTGTCATGTTTTGTGTGACCTTAATAAGTTTATTATAGAAGTCTATAATAAAACGTTTGAGCCTAGAATTAGCAAACACCTAGTGATATTCTGTTGACTTAGATACATCCGTTTGTGATGGAGAAGTGTTTGAGGCTACTCTCAACAACATTATTTATCCAGTTTATTCAAATCTAATACCCAGAGCCCGTGCCTCTGCTCCAGAGAATATACATTCATGTTAGCTACTGTATGTACATTCATGTAAGCTGCATTGAATGAGCAGACTACCAACTGCCCCTGGAGTTTTCTTGAAGCACATGGCTGATTTATTGCAAGTGTCACTTGTCACCAGCGGTTTCTTTGAGCTGCTGCTACTCCAGTTCTGCAGGAGAAAGATGCTACTCAGTATTCATGTAACATCTGTAACAATCTGCAACATCTAAAGTTAACTTTGATGCGGCTTTGCTGATAGTTGTATGCTTTTATTGGCTTGAAGAGATGGCCAATTCAGTTTTACACCCCCTTGACAGATCGAACACACACACACACTAATGAACCATACAATGCAGGGAGTTTATTTGGACCAGAGTGGAAGGGTTAGTGATGCATCTCTCTGTAGCCCCAACACCTGCAACAGTACCTGTCCCATCCCAGCCCCACTACCAGCCCCTGACCCACTACCTGTCCCATCCCAGCCCCACTACCAGCCCCAGCCCCACTACCAGCCCCAACACCTGCTCCAGTACCTTACCCAGCACCTTACCCAGCCCAGCACCTGCCCCAGCCCAGCACCTGCCCCAGCACCTGGCCACCGTCTCTGTCTCTGTCCAGCCAGCATGATTAGGCCTCTGTTTTCCTACATGCATGCTTTTTTTCGTGTCCTGATTATTACATTGCATATGATGATCCATCCAAATACAAATGGTACCGTAGCATTGTTGTAATTCTGTTCCTGCATGTACAGTGCATTCGGAAAGTATTCAGACCCCTTGACCTTTTCTTCATTATGTTAGGTTACAGCCTTATTCAATCTACACACAATACCCCATAATGACAAAGCGAATTTTTATTTTATTTTTTACGTTTTAGCAAATGTATTAAAGATAAAAAAATAAAAACTGGAATACCTTATTTACATAAGTATTTACAGTAGACCCTTTGCTATGAGACTCGAAATTGAGCTCAAGTGCAACCTGTTTCCATACCACTTTTTTTGAAACATCGAAGGTCCCCAAGAACACAGTGGCCACCATCATTCTTAAATGGAAGAATTTTTGAACCACCATGACTGTTCCTAGATCTGTCTGCCTGGCCAAACTGAGTAATCGGGGGAGAAGGACCTTGGTTAGGGAGGTGACCAAGAACCCGTTGGTCACTCTGACAGAGCTCCAGATTTCCTCTGTGGAGATGGGAGAATCTTCCAGAAGGACAACCATCTC
Source organism: Oncorhynchus nerka (assembly GCF_034236695.1). Taxonomy (NCBI): domain Eukaryota; kingdom Metazoa; phylum Chordata; class Actinopteri; order Salmoniformes; family Salmonidae; genus Oncorhynchus; species Oncorhynchus nerka. Next base: position 14,571,155 of record NC_088404.1, on the reverse strand, counting down.
TGCAGCATTCCACCAATCAGGCCTTTTTGACTGGGACGAAGGTTCACCTTCCAACAGGACAACGACCCTAAGCACACAGCCAAGACAACGCACAAGTGGCTTCGGGACAAGTCTCTGAATGTCCTTAGGTGGCCCAGCCAGAGCCCGGACATGAACCCGATCTAACATCTCTGGAGAGACCTAAATATAGCTGTGCAGTGATGCTCCCCATCCAACCTGACAGAGCTTGAGAGGATCTGCAGAGAATAATGGGAGAAACTCCCCAAATGCAGGTGTGCCAAGCTTGTAGCATCATACCCAAGAAGACTCAAGGCTGTAATTGCTGCCAAATGTGCTTCAACAAAGTACTGAGTAAAGCATCTGAATGCTAATGTAAATGTGATATTTATAGAATAAGGCTGTAACGTAATAAAATGTGGAAAAAGTCAAGGGGTTTGAATACTTTCCGAATGCACTGTATTTACATGTGTCTTCCATGTACATGTGTATGCAACACAGTTGGCAACATCTTCATTATATGTGGTCCAGGAAAATATGTTCGCCATTTCCCTGATGCTGTCAATTTTGAACGTTATCATTCAAAGGTGTCTATTGTACATCACACTGCTGTGTTGAAGTTCATGGGTGACGTGTTGTTGAATTAACTATATAACATATGTGTAATAATGATACTGTCCCAGACAGTGATGTTGCTACCTTGCCTTTCTCACCCTTTCTCTCTCTGTCTTTACCTGGGCCGTTGTCTGCACCTGTTCACCCACCCCTCCAGCGGACACGCCCATCGAGGAGTTCACCCCTACACCCGCCTTCCCCGCCCTGCAGTACCTGGAGTCTGTGGACGAGGGCGGGGTTGCATGGCGGGCGGGGCTTCGCAACGGAGACTTCCTCATCGAGGTAAGGCAACTGAGGCTCTTCCTCAATTTTTGTCTATTGTTTGCATCTTCTTCCCCTTGCCTCCTCGTCAAAAGGCATTGGAGAAGAGGGTGTTATGGGAAGGACCTTGGATCTTCTTCTCCGATACGGATGTGAGGAATCACACGTTCCTTCCTGGACTTGAGCTGTGGAATAACCCTTTTCAATGTGAAGAGAATGCTAATGAAGGATTTGTGATGATCTGTTTAAAACTGGATGGAAAGGATAAAGGGAAAGAGGGACACCTAGTCAGTTGTATAGGGAAAGAGGGATACCTAGTCAGTTGTATAGGGAAAGAGGGATACCTAGTCAGTTGTATAGGGAAAGGGGGATACCTAGTCAGTTGTATAGGGAAAGGGGGATACCTAGTCAGTTGAATAGGGAAAGGGGGATACCTAGTCAGTTGTATAGGGAAAGGGGGATACCTAGTCAGTTGAATAGGGAAAGGGGGATACCTAGTCAGTTGTATAGGGAAAGAGGGATACCTAGTCAGTTGTATAGGGAAAGAGGGACACCTAGTCAGTTGTATAGGGAAAGAGCGATACCTAGTCAGTTGTATAGGGAAAGGGGGATACCTAGTCAGTTGTATAGGGAAAGGGGGATACCTAGTCAGTTGTATAGGGAAAGAGGGATACCTAGTCAGTTGTATAGGGAAAGGGGGATACCTAGTCAGTTGTATAGGGAAAGGGGGATACCTAGTCAGTTGTATAGGGAAAGAGGGATACCTAGTCAGTTGTATAGGGAAAGGGGGATACCTAGTCAGTTGTATAGGGAAAGGGGGATACCTAGTCAGTTGTATGGGGAAAGAGGGATACCTAGTCAGTTGCATGGGGAAAGAGGGATACCTAGTCAGTTGTATAGGGAAAGAGGGATACCTAGTCAGTTGTATAGGGAAAGGGGGACACCTAGTCAGTTGTATAGGGAAAGAGGGATACCTAGTCAGTTGCATAGGGAAAGAGGGATACCTAGTCAGTTGTATAGGGAAAGAGGGATACCTAGTCAGTTGCATAGGGAAAGAGGGACACCTAGTCAGTTGTATAGGGAAAGGGGGATACCTAGTCAGTTGTATAGGGAAAGGGGGATACCTAGTCAGTTGTATAGGGAAAGGGGGATACCTAGTCAGTTGCATAGGGAAAGAGGGACACCTAGTCAGTTGTATAGGGAAAGGGGGATACCTAGTCAGTTGTATAGGGAAAGAGGGATACCTAGTCAGTTGTATAGGGAAAGAGGGATACCTAGTCAGTTCTATAGGGAAAGGGGGATACCTAGTCAGTTGTATAGGGAAAGGGGGATACCTAGTCAGTTGTATAGGGAAAGGGGGATACCTAGTCAGTTGTATAGGGAAAGAGGGATACCTAGTCAGTTGTATAGGGAAAGGGGGATACCTAGTCAGTTGTATAGGGAAAGGGGGATACCTAGTCAGTTGTATGGGGAAAGAGGGATACCTAGTCAGTTGCATGGGGAAAGAGGGATACCTAGTCAGTTGTATAGGAAAGGGAAAGAGGGATACCTAGTCAGTTGTATAGGGAAAGGGGACACCTAGTCAGTTGTATAGGGAAAGAGGGATACCTAGTCAGTTGCATAGGGAAAGAGGGATACCTAGTCAGTTGTATAGGGAAAGAGGGATACCTAGTCAGTTGCATAGGGAAAGAGGGACACCTAGTCAGTTGTATAGGGAAAGGGGGATACCTAGTCAGTTGTATAGGGAAAGGGGGATACCTAGTCAGTTGTATAGGGAAAGGGGGATACCTAGTCAGTTGCATAGGGAAAGAGGGACACCTAGTCAGTTGTATAGGGAAAGGGGGATACCTAGTCAGTTGTATAGGGAAAGAGGGATACCTAGTCAGTTGTATAGGGAAAGAGGGATACCTAGTCAGTTCTATAGGGAAAGGGGGATACCTAGTCAGTTGTATAGGGAAAGGGGATACCTAGTCAGTTGTATAGGGAAAGGGGATACCTAGTCAGTTGTATAGGGAAAGAGGGATACCTAGTCAGTTCTATAGGGAAAGGGGGATACCTAGTCAGTTGTATAGGGAAAGAGGATACCTAGTCAGTTGTATAGGGAAAGAGGGATACCTAGTCAGTTGTATAGGGAAAGGGGGATACCTAGTCAGTTGTATAGGGAAAGGGGGATACCTAGTCAGTTGTATAGGGAAAGAGGGATACCTAGTCAGTTGTATAGGGAAAGAGGGATACCTAGTCAGTTGTATAGGGAAAGAGGGATACCTAGTCAGTTGTATAGGGAAAGAGGAATACCTAGTCAGTTGTATAGGGAAAGGGGTATACCTAGTCAGTTGTATAGGGAAAGGGGGATACCTAGTCAGTTGAATAGGGAAAGGGGGATGCCTAGTCAGTTGTATAGGGAAAGGGGGATACCTAGTCAGTTGTATAGGGAAAGAGGGATACCTAGTCAGTTGTATAGGGAAAGAGGGATACCTAGTCAGTTGTATAGGGAAAGAGGGATACCTAGTCAGTTGTATAGGGAAAGAGGGATACCTAGTCAGTTGTATAGGGAAAGGGGTATACCTAGTCAGTTGTATAGGGAAAGGGGGATACCTAGTCAGTTGTATAGGGAAAGAGGATACCTAGTCAGTTGTATAGGGAAAGAGGATACCTAGTCAGTTGTATAGGGAAAGGGGGACACCTAGTCAGTTGTATAGGGAAAGAGGGATACCTAGTCAGTTGTATAGGGAAAGAGGGATACCTAGTCAGTTGTATAGGGAAAGGGGGACACCTAGTCAGTTGTATAGGGAAAGGGGGATACCTAGTCAGTTGTATAGGGAAAGGGGGAAAGGGGGATACCTAGTCAGTTGTATAGGGAAAGGGGGATACCTAGTCAGTTGTATAGGGAAAGGGGTATACCTAGTCAGTTGTATAGGGAAAGGGGGATACCTAGTCAGTTGAATAGGGAAAGGGGGACACCTAGTCAGTTGTTTAGGGAAAGGGGGACACCTAGTCAGTTGTATAGGGAAAGGGGGATACCTAGTCAGTTGTATAGGGAAAGGGGGATACCTAGTCAGTTGTATAGGGAAAGGGGGATACCTAGTCAGTTGTATAGGGAAAGGGGGATACCTAGTCAGTTGTATAGGGAAAGGGGGATACCTAGTCAGTTGTATAGGGAAAGGGGGATACCTAGTCAGTTGCATAGGGAAAGAGGGATACCTAGTCAGTTGTATAGGGAAAGGGGGATACCTAGTCAGTTGTATAGGGAAAGGGGGATACCTAGTCAGTTGTATAGGGAAAGGGGGATACCTAGTCAGTTGTATAGGGAAAGGGGGATATCCTAGTCAGTTGCATAGGGAAAGAGGGATACCTAGTCAGTTGCATAGGGAAAGAGGGATACCTAGTCAGTTGTATAGGGAAAGAGGGATATCTAGTCAGTTGTATAGGGAAAGGGGATACATAGTCAGTTGTATAGGGAAAGGGGGACACCTAGTCAGTTGTATAGGGAAAGGGGTATACCTAGTCAGTTGTATAGGGAAAGAGGATACCTAGTCAGTTGTATAGGGAAAGAGGAATACCTAGTCAGTTGTATAGGGAAAGGGGTATACCTAGTCAGTTGTATAGGGAAAGGGGGATACCTAGTCAGTTGAATAGGGAAAGGGGGATGCCTAGTCAGTTGTATAGGGAAAGGGGGATACCTAGTCAGTTGTATAGGGAAAGAGGGATACCTAGTCAGTTGTATAGGGAAAGAGGGATACCTAGTCAGTTGTATAGGGAAAGAGGGATACCTAGTCAGTTGTATAGGGAAAGAGGGATACCTAGTCAGTTGTATAGGGAAAGGGGTATACCTAGTCAGTTGTATAGGGAAAGGGGGATACCTAGTCAGTTGTATAGGGAAAGAGGATACCTAGTCAGTTGTATAGGGAAAGAGGATACCTAGTCAGTTGTATAGGGAAAGGGGGACACCTAGTCAGTTGTATAGGGAAAGAGGGATACCTAGTCAGTTGTATAGGGAAAGAGGGATACCTAGTCAGTTGTATAGGGAAAGGGGGACACCTAGTCAGTTGTATAGGGAAAGGGGGATACCTAGTCAGTTGTATAGGGAAAGGGGGAGGGGATACCTAGTCAGTTGTATAGGGAAAGGGGGATACCTAGTCAGTTGTATAGGGAAAGGGGGATACCTAGTCAGTTGTATAGGGAAAGGGGGATACCTAGTCAGTTGAATAGGGAAAGGGGGACACCTAGTCAGTTGTTTAGGGAAAGGGGGACACCTAGTCAGTTGTATAGGAAAGGGGGATACCTAGTCAGTTGTATAGGGAAAGGGGATACCTAGTCAGTTGTATAGGGAAAGGGGATACCTAGTCAGTTGTATAGGGAAAGGGGATACCTAGTCAGTTGAATAGGGAAAGGGGGACACCTAGTCAGTTGTTTAGGGAAAGGGGGACACCTAGTCAGTTGTATAGGGAAAGGGGGAGACCTAGTCAGTTGTATAGGGAAAGGGGGATACCTAGTCAGTTGTATAGGGAAAGGGGGATACCTAGTCAGTTGTATAGGGAAAGGGGATACCTAGTCAGTTGTATAGGGAAAGGGGGATACCTAGTCAGTTGTATAGGGAAAGGGGGATACCTAGTCAGTTGTATAGGGAAAGGGGGATACCTAGTCAGTTGCATAGGGAAAGAGGGATACCTAGTCAGTTGTATAGGGAAAGGGGGATACCTAGTCAGTTGTATAGGGAAAGGGGGATACCTAGTCAGTTGTATAGGGAAAGGGGATACCTAGTCAGTTGTATAGGGAAAGGGGGATATCCTAGTCAGTTGCATAGGGAAAGAGGGATACCTAGTCAGTTGCATAGGGAAAGAGGGATACCTAGTCAGTTGTATAGGGAAAGAGGGATATCTAGTCAGTTGTATAGGGAAAGGGGGATACATAGTCAGTTGTATAGGGAAAGGGGGACACCTAGTCAGTTGTATAGGGAAAGGGGTATACCTAGTCAGTTGTATAGGGAAAGGGGATACCTAGTCAGTTGTATAGGGAAAGGGGACACCTAGTCAGTTGTATAGGGAAAGGGGGACACCTAGTCAGTTGTATAGGGAAAGGGGGACACCTAGTCAGTTGTATAGGGAAAGGGGGACACCTAGTCAGTTGTATAGGGAAAGGGGGATACCTAGTCAGTTGTATAGGGAAAGGGGGATACCTAGTCAGTTGCATAGGGAAATGGGGATACCTAGTCAGTTGCATAGGGAAAGGGGGATACCTAGTCAGTTGTATAGGGAAAGGGGGATACCTAGTCAGTTGCATAGGGAAAGGGGGATACCTATTCAGTTGTATAGGGAAAGGGGGATACCTAGTCAGTTGTATAGGGAAAGGGGGATACCTAGTCAGTTGTATAGGGAAAGGGGATACCTAGTCAGTTGTATATGGAAAGGGGGACACTTAGTCAGTTGTATAGGGAAAGGGGATACCTAGTCAGTTGTATAGGGAAAGGGGGATACCTAGTCAGTTGTATAGGGAAAGGGGGATACCTAGTCAGTTGTATAGGGAAAGGGGGATACCTAGTCAGTTGTATAGGGAAAGGGGGACACTTAGTCAGTTGTATAGGGAAAAAGGGGATACCTAGTCAGTTGTATAGGGAAAGGGGGATACCTAGTCAGTTGTATAGGGAAAGGGGGAAAGGGGATACCTAGTCAGTTGTATATGGAAAGGGGGACACTTAGTCAGTTGTATAGGGAAAGGGGGATACCTAGTCAGTTGTATAGGGAAAGAGGGATACCTAGTCAGTTGTATAGGGAAAGGGGATACCTAGTCAGTTGTATAGGGAAAGGGGGATACCTAGTCAGTTGTATAGGGAAAGGGGGACACCTAGTCAGTTGTATAGGGAAAGTGGGATACCTAGTCAGTTGTATAGGGAAAGGGGGATACCTAGTCAGTTGTATAGGGAAAGGGAGATACCTAGTCAGTTGTATAGGGAAAGGGGGATACCTAGTCAGTTGTTTAGGGAAAGGGGGACACCTAGTCAGTTGTATAGGGAAAGGGGGATACCTAGTCAGTTGTATAGGGAAAGGGGGATACCTAGTCAGTTGTATAGGGAAAGGGGGATACCTAGTCAGTTGTATAGGGAAAGGGGGATACCTAGTCAGTTGTATAGGGAAAGGGGATACCTAGTCAGTTGTATAGGGAAAGGGGATACCTAGTCAGTTGTATAGGGAAAGGGGATACCTAGTCAGTTGTATAGGGAAAGGGGGATACCTAGTCAGTTGTATAGGGAAAGGGGATACCTAGTCAGTTGTATAGGGAAAGGGGGATACCTAGTCAGTTGTATAGGGAAAGGGGGATATCCTAGTCAGTTGCATAGGGAAAGAGGGATACCTAGTCAGTTGCATAGGGAAAGAGGGATACCTAGTCAGTTGTATAGGGAAAGAGGGATATCTAGTCAGTTGTATAGGGAAAGGGGGATACATAGTCAGTTGTATAGGGAAAGGGGGACACCTAGTCAGTTGTATAGGGAAAGGGGTATACCTAGTCAGTTGTATAGGGAAAGAGGATACCTAGTCAGTTGTATAGGGAAAGAGGAATACCTAGTCAGTTGTATAGGGAAAGGGGTATACCTAGTCAGTTGTATAGGGAAAGGGGGATACCTAGTCAGTTGAATAGGGAAAGGGGGATGCCTAGTCAGTTGTATAGGGAAAGGGGGATACCTAGTCAGTTGTATAGGGAAAGAGGGATACCTAGTCAGTTGTATAGGGAAAGAGGGATACCTAGTCAGTTGTATAGGGAAAGAGGGATACCTAGTCAGTTGTATAGGGAAAGAGGGATACCTAGTCAGTTGTATAGGGAAAGGGGTATACCTAGTCAGTTGTATAGGGAAAGAGGATACCTAGTCAGTTGTATAGGGAAAGAGGATACCTAGTCAGTTGTATAGGGAAAGAGGATACCTAGTCAGTTGTATAGGGAAAGGGGGACACCTAGTCAGTTGTATAGGGAAAGAGGGATACCTAGTCAGTTGTATAGGGAAAGAGGGATACCTAGTCAGTTGTATAGGGAAAGGGGGACACCTAGTCAGTTGTATAGGGAAAGGGGATACCTAGTCAGTTGTATAGGGAAAGGGGAAAGGGGGATACCTAGTCAGTTGTATAGGGAAAGGGGATACCTAGTCAGTTGTATAGGGAAAGGGGTATACCTAGTCAGTTGTATAGGGAAAGGGGGATACCTAGTCAGTTGAATAGGGAAAGGGGACACCTAGTCAGTTGTTTAGGGAAAGGGGGACACCTAGTCAGTTGTATAGGGAAAGGGGATACCTAGTCAGTTGTATAGGGAAAGGGGATACCTAGTCAGTTGTATAGGGAAAGGGGGATACCTAGTCAGTTGTATAGGGAAAGGGGATACCTAGTCAGTTGAATAGGGAAAGGGGGACACCTAGTCAGTTGTTTAGGGAAAGGGGGACACCTAGTCAGTTGTATAGGGAAAGGGGGAGACCTAGTCAGTTGTATAGGGAAAGGGGGATACCTAGTCAGTTGTATAGGGAAAGGGGGATACCTAGTCAGTTGTATAGGGAAAGGGGATACCTAGTCAGTTGTATAGGGAAAGGGGGATACCTAGTCAGTTGTATAGGGAAAGGGGGATACCTAGTCAGTTGTATAGGGAAAGGGGGATACCTAGTCAGTTGCATAGGGAAAGAGGGATACCTAGTCAGTTGTATAGGGAAAGGGGGATACCTAGTCAGTTGTATAGGGAAAGGGGGATACCTAGTCAGTTGTATAGGGAAAGGGGGATACCTAGTCAGTTGTATAGGGAAAGGGGGATATCCTAGTCAGTTGCATAGGGAAAGAGGGATACCTAGTCAGTTGCATAGGGAAAGAGGGATACCTAGTCAGTTGTATAGGGAAAGAGGGATATCTAGTCAGTTGTATAGGGAAAGGGGGATACATAGTCAGTTGTATAGGGAAAGGGGGACACCTAGTCAGTTGTATAGGGAAAGGGGTATACCTAGTCAGTTGTATAGGGAAAGGGGATACCTAGTCAGTTGTATAGGGAAAGGGGACACCTAGTCAGTTGTATAGGGAAAGGGGGACACCTAGTCAGTTGTATAGGGAAAGGGGGACACCTAGTCAGTTGTATAGGGAAAGGGGGACACCTAGTCAGTTGTATAGGGAAAGGGGGATACCTAGTCAGTTGTATAGGGAAAGGGGGATACCTAGTCAGTTGCATAGGGAAATGGGGATACCTAGTCAGTTGCATAGGGAAAGGGGGATACCTAGTCAGTTGTATAGGGAAAGGGGGATACCTAGTCAGTTGCATAGGGAAAGGGGGATACCTATTCAGTTGTATAGGGAAAGGGGGATACCTAGTCAGTTGTATAGGGAAAGGGGGATACCTAGTCAGTTGTATAGGGAAAGGGGGATACCTAGTCAGTTGTATATGGAAAGGGGGACACTTAGTCAGTTGTATAGGGAAAGGGGGATACCTAGTCAGTTGTATAGGGAAAGGGGATACCTAGTCAGTTGTATAGGGAAAGGGGGATACCTAGTCAGTTGTATAGGGAAAGGGGGATACCTAGTCAGTTGTATAGGGAAAGGGGGACACTTAGTCAGTTGTATAGGGAAAGGGGGATACCTAGTCAGTTGTATAGGGAAAGGGGGATACCTAGTCAGTTGTATAGGGAAAGGGGGAAAGGGGGATACCTAGTCAGTTGTATATGGAAAGGGGGACACTTAGTCAGTTGTATAGGGAAAGGGGGATACCTAGTCAGTTGTATAGGGAAAGAGGGATACCTAGTCAGTTGTATAGGGAAAGGGGGATACCTAGTCAGTTGTATAGGGAAAGGGGGATACCTAGTCAGTTGTATAGGGAAAGGGGGACACCTAGTCAGTTGTATAGGGAAAGTGGGATACCTAGTCAGTTGTATAGGGAAAGGGGGATACCTAGTCAGTTGTATAGGGAAAGGGAGATACCTAGTCAGTTGTATAGGGAAAGGGGGATACCTAGTCAGTTGCATAGGGAAAGGGGGATACCTAGTCAGTTGTATAGGGAAAGGGGGACACCTAGTCAGTTGTATAGGGAAAGGGGGAAAGGGGGATACCTAGTCAGTTGTATAGGGAAAGGGGGATACCTAGTCAGTTGTATAGGGAAAGAGGGATACCTAGTCAGTTGTATAGGGAAAGGGGGATACCTAGTCAGTTGTATAGGGAAAGGGGGATACCTAGTCAGTTGTATAGGGAAAGGGGGACACCTAGTCAGTTGTATAGGGAAAGTGGGATACCTAGTCAGTTGTATAGGGAAAGGGGGATACCTAGTCAGTTGTATAGGGAAAGGGAGATACCTAGTCAGTTGTATAGGGAAAGGGGGATACCTAGTCAGTTGTATAGGGAAAGGGGATACCTAGTCAGTTGCATAGGGAAAGGGGGATACCTAGTCAGTTGTATAGGGAAAGGGGGACACCTAGTCAGTTGTATAGGGAAAGGGGGAAAGGGGGATACCTAGTCAGTTGTAGGGGAAAGGGGGATACCTAGTCAGTTGTATAGGGAAAGGGGGATACCTAGTCAGTTGTATAGGGAAAGGGGGAAAGGGGGATACCTAGTCAGTTGTATAGGGAAAGGGGGATACCTAGTCAGTTGTATACGGAAAGGGGGATACCTAGTCAGTTGTATAGGGAAAGAGGGATACCTAGTCAGTTGTATAGGGAAAGGGGGATACCTAGTCAGTTGCATAGGGAAAGGGGGATACCTTGTCAGTTGTATAGGGAAAGGGGGACACCTAGTCAGTTGTATAGGGAAAGGGGGATACCTAGTCAGTTGTATAGGGAAAGGGGAAAAGGGGATACCTAGTCAGTTGTATAGGGAAAGGGGGATACCTAGTCAGTTGTATAGGGAAAGGGGGATACCTAGTCAGTTGTATAGGGAAAGGGGGATACCTAGTCAGTTGTATAGGGAAAGAGGGATACCTAGTCAGTTGTATAGGGAAAGGGGGATACCTAGTCAGTTGTATAGGGAAAGGGGGATACCTAGTCAGTTGTATAGGGAAAGGGGGATACCTAGTCAGTTGCATAGGGAAAGGGGGATACCTAGTCAGTTGTATAGGGAAAGGGGGATACCTAGTCAGTTGTATAGGGAAAGAGGGATACCTAGTCAGTTGTATAGGGAAAGGGAAATACCTAGTCAGTTGTATAGGGAAAGGGGGATACCTAGTCAGTTGTATATGGAAAGGGGGACACTTAGTCAGTTGTATAGGGAAAGGGGGATACCTAGTCAGTTGTATAGGGAAAGGGGGATACCTAGTCAGTTGTATAGGGAAAGGGGGATACCTAGTCAGTTGTATAGGGAAAGGGGGATACCTAGTCAGTTGCATAGGAAAGGGGGATACCTAGTCAGTTGTATAGGGAAAGGGGACACCTAGTCAGTTGTATAGGGAAAGGGGGAAAGGGGGATACCTAGTCAGTTGTATAGGGAAAGGGGGAAAGGGGGATACCTAGTCAGTTGTATAGGGAAAGGGGGATACCTAGTCAGTTGTATAGGGAAAGGGGGAGGGGATACCTAGTCAGTTGTATAGGGAAAGGGGGATACCTAGTCAGTTGTATAGGGAAAGGGGGATACCTAGTCAGTTGTATAGGGAAATGGGGATACCTAGTCAGTTGTATAGGGAAAGGGGGATACCTAGTCAGTTGCATAGGGAAAGGGGGATACCTAGTCAGTTGTATAGGGAAAGGGGGACACCTAGTCAGTTGTATAGGGAAAGGGGGAAAGGGGGATACCTAGTCAGTTGTATAGGGAAAGGGGGAAAGGGGGATACCTAGTCAGTTGTATAGGGAAAGGGGGATACCTAGTCAGTTGTATAGGGAAAGGGGGATACCTAGTCAGTTGTATAGGGAAAGGGGGATACCTAGTCAGTTGTATAGGGAAAGGGGGATACCTAGTCAGTTGTATAGGGAAAGGGGGACACCTAGTCAGTTGTACAACTGAATGCATTCAACTGAAATGTGTCTTCCGTATTTAACCCAACCCCTCTGAATCAGAGAGGTACGTGGGGCTGCCTTAATCCACATCCACGTCACCGGATGGGAGGAGGTCTGTCTGAATACATATATGAATGTTCTCCTTTTATCATCGAGGGAGTTTTGTTTGACCCAGAAAATCATTAGGACAGCACATTATGGCATAGTTGTCTGAGCCTCCAAATCAACTGAACTTCTGCAAAATTAGTTCTAAAAGTCTGGGATACACTCCAGAAGGTTCCACAATGCACTGACTTAATGAAAAATTGGCGTTCTGTTATTGCTGAAATAAGGACAACTAAGCTACTGTGTGGAAAGAGATGAAGGTTTTGGGCTGCACCTCGTCTTATGGCTGAAGCTCTGTCTACTCCCCTTAGATGTGGTATTGTCCTCAGAGTTGTGTTTAGAGTCACTTCCATACACTGTCCAGTTTGATTCATCTGTCTTTTTAGTTGTAAGGTGATTGAGTTCATAGTCAAGCATAGCCTGAAATCTCAGTTTCATCATTGTTTCACATAACATAACAAAGTGCATCAGTTTATCCGTTTAATTCCAGGGTAACCCAAGCAGTAGCCACTATGGATTAGATTTCCTCTTGAACACGTATTAGCTAACATGTAGCCTAGATGTTAAGACTGTTGAGCAAGGCAATTAACCCTATAACAGCGTCTGTTAAATGTATATTATTCTTGCTGTGGATTTCTCTTGTTTTTCAGTACAGCACCATCTCACCTAAATTCTTTATTTATTTACTTCATTGTCTAACACTTGACCACCACAGGTTGTGTTTGCAAAATTATAAACATAGACTCAGGCCTTGCTCTGTGTGCTGTGGGAATGTTTTATATACTAATCCAAGATTCCATCACTGTCAGTGTTCTTCAGTGTCACTTCAACAGGGATCGGTTGAAGTAATTTAGTATGAGGCAGAAAGGAGAGTAGATAATGATTGTGTTCATGGACTCATTAGGTGCTGATAATCCATGGACAGCTTGTGTTCTTAAAATCAACTGTCAGAGCAGCATGGGCATGATGTAACACAAAAAGGGATCATAACAAAACAGGAACTAGAAGAGAGCACAAGGGTGGCAGCTAAACAAACATCATCCTACCACTTTTCATAATGCTGTATAGATGAGATAGACATGGTCCCAGGGGATTGTCCCTTTCAATTCTAACTTGTTATTGCGTTGTTATATTAGTCATGGAAAGTGGTCACACTTCACAATCTATTTGGTGATCATTCCTCAGAATAGGATTTGATCTTAATTTGATTTAATCTAATTTACCATGTGTGTACAGTACTTCATATGAACTATTATATAGCACTGCAGTGAGTTGCTGTCAACTATAACGATGGCTTGACCGAAAGTGTTCCCTAGAAATCTAGCCTATCCTTAGTCTTGTTAAGAAAAGAAAAGAAAAGCAGTCCCTCGCGGGAATCAACAGTTTAGTCTTGTGTGTTTGGTGTTCTGTTCTGCTCTGCTCAGTCATCCCCACCAGAACAGACCACCTCCAATGACCTTGTAGGCTGTTAGTAAACCCCTCAGTGTAATGGTTCAATGCTGGAGATGTGGATGGGATGGGGATGTAGGGTTTATCACCTGTCATCAGGGAGAGACGGTGCTTCTCTGGGGATATAGGGGGACAGTGCTTCTCTGGGGATATAGGGGTACAGTGCTTCTCTGGGGATATAGGGGGATGTTTATCACCTGTCATCAGTGGGAGACGGTGCTTCTCTGGGGATATAGGGGGATGTTTACGATGTACTTTCTGATAGATGGGCATATCTGGATCCACAGAATGATCTGTCTAGTATCCCCTTCACTCCAGCCGTGATGTTACAATCCCTTGTTATTATCACTGTCTGCAGTGATGTATTACTATCTCGTGTAGTTTTCACTGTTAGCAGTGAGCAAGCTGGAGCCTATTCTCTGACGTGTTGTTTTCACTGTTAGCAGTGAGCAAGCTGGAGGATATGTAATTGGTTGTCCCAGGCATATAGCCCAATAACCTGATATGTAATTGGTTGTCCCAGGCATATAGCCCAATAACCTGATTAGAGGTCGACCGATTAATCGGAATGGCCGATTAATTAGGGCTGATTTCAAGTTTTCATAACAATCGGAAATCGGTATTTTTGGGCTCCGATTATAAAAAAAATATATATATATATATACAGTGGAGCAAAAAGTATTTAGTCAGCCACCAATTGTGCAAGTTTTCCCACGTAAAACGATGAGAGACCTGTAATTTTCATCATAGGTACACTTCAACTATGATAGATAAAATGAGAAAGAAAATTCCAGAAAATCACATTGTAGGATTTTTAATTAATTTATTTGCAAACTATGGTGGATAATAAGTATTTGGTCAATAACAAAAGTTTATCTCAATACTTTGTTATATACCCTTTGTTGGCAATGGCAGAGGTCAAACGTTTTCTGTAAGTCTTCACAAGGTTTTCACACACTGTTGCTGGTATTTTGGCCCATTCCTCCATGCAGATCTCCTCTAGAGCAGTGATGTTTTGGGGCTGTTACTGGGCAACACGGACTTTCAACTCCCTCCAAAGATTTTCTATGGGGTTGAGATCTGGAGACTGGCTAGGCCACTCCAGGACCTTGAAATGCTTCTTACGAAGCCACTCCTTCGTTGCCCGGGCGGTGTGTTTGGGATCATTGTCATGCTGAAAGACCCAGCCACGTTTCATCTTCAAAGCCCTTGCTGATGGAAGGAGGTTTTCACTCAGTCTCACGATACATGGCCCCATTCATTCTTTCCTTTACACGGATCAGTCGTCCTGGTCCCTTTGCAGAAAAACATGGAATTACAACCCATTCAGGATACTGCATCTCCTCTCTTACATCTCCCCATACTTTCCTCTCCTAAGAAGCCCTAAGGGTCACATAGCAGGTTGTAGGAAGCCCTTAGGGTCACATAGCAGGTTGTAGGAAGCCCTTAGGGTCACATAGCAGGTTGTAGGAAGCCCTTAGGGTCACATAGCAGGTTGTAGGAAGCCCTTAGGGTCACACAGCAGGTTATAGGAAGCCCTAAGGGTCACATAGCAGGTTATAGGAAGCCCTTAGGGTCACATAGCAGGTTGTAGGAAGCCCTTAGGGTCACACAGCAGGTTATAGGAAGCCCTAAGGGTCACATAGCAGGTTGTAGGAAGCCCTTAGGGTCACATTGCACATTGTAGGAAGCCCTAAGGGTCACATAGCAGGTTGTAGGAAGCCTTTAGGGTCACATAGCAGGTTGTAGAAAGCCCTTAGGGTCACATAGCAGGTTGTAGAAAGCCCTTAGGGTCACATAGCAGGTTGTAGAAAGCCCTTGGGGTCACATAGCAGGTTGTAGAAAGCCCTTAGGGTCACATAGCAGGTTGTAGGAAGCCTTTAGGGTCACATAGCAGGTTGTAATATGGTTTGTTAATGCACTTAGTGGACGTGTATTGAGATAAATATGTATGCATGGCTCTGGTAGTGGATATAATATGACAACACTGCTGGTCTGAGTGGCCATGGCCAAACGGGCCACCACATATTCTGTATCTTACATACACAATACAATGTATTCAGGCTCCAATTTAACCAATTGAAAGTATAAGTAGACTGGGGGTGGCAGGTTGCCTGGTGGGTAGGGGCGTTGGGCCAGTAACTGAAAGGTTACTGGATCGAATCCCCTGACGAGGTAAAAATCTGTTGTTCTGCCCCTGAGTAAGGGCAAAGAAGACATGGATGTTGATTTAAGGCAACCCTTCGCAAACATACTCTGGTTCAGAGGGGAAGGGTTAAATGCGGAAGACACATTTCAGTTGAATGCATTCAGTTACATAACCAAAAAACGGTCAACTGACTAGGTATCCCCCTTTCCCTATACAACTGACTAGGTATCCCCCTTTCCCTATACAACTGACTAGGTATCCCCCTTTCCCTATACAACTGACTAGGTGTCCCCTTTCCCTATACAACTGACTAGGTGTCCCCCTTTCCCTATACAACTGACTAGGTGTCCCCCTTTCCCTATACAACTGACTAGGTGTCCCCCTTTCCCTATACAACTGACTAGGTGTCCCCCTTTCCCTATACAACTGACTAGGTGTCCCCCTTTCCCTATACAACTGACTAGGTGTCCCCCTTTCCCTATACAACTGACTAGGTGTCCCCCTTTCCCTATACAACTGACTAGGTATCCCCCTTTCCCTATACAACTGACTAGGTGTCCCCTTTCCCTATACAACTGACTAGGTGTCCCCCTTTCCCTATACAACTGACTAGGTGTCCCCCTTTCCCTATACAACTGACTAGGTGTCCCCCTTTCCCTATACAACTGACTAGGTGTCCCCCTTTCCCTATACAACTGACTAGGTATCCCCTTTCCCTATTCAACTGACTAGGTATCCCCCCTTTCCCTATACAACTGACTAGGTATCCCCCTTTCCCTATACAACTGACTAGGTATCCCCTTTCCCCATACAACTGACTAGGTATCCCCCTTTCCCTATACAACTGACTAGGTATCCCCCTTTCCCTATACAACTGACTAGGTATCCCCCCTTTCCCTATACAACTGACTAGGTATCCCCCTTTCCCCTAATAGCTAAGGAAATAATAACCTACTATGAATGGGTCCTGTTGAAAAATAGTGCCCTGTATAGGGATATTGAACACGGGACAGTTTGGGATGCAGCATTCTCAGTGTATCCTGCCAACAATACAGAATATCTTAGCAGTGGACGTCTAATGCTCTTATCTGTCTGTGTGGCTTCCTGTCCTCTCTCAGAGAACAACAGCAGCTGCTTGAAATAACCTATAATCAAGCATATGTTTAGCACTGATGTTATGTTCCTCACAAGAACAGATTCCAGTGTGAAAGGGCAATGTGTGTGTGTGTGTGTGTGTGTGTGTGTGTGTGTGTAGGTGAAGTTGTGTGTGTATGTATGTGGGAGCAGGTGAGTGGGTGGGAGGTGAGTGTGTGTGTGTGTGTGTGAAGAAGGAACATATTTTCAGTGTGTAAGTGCAGCATGTGCGTGTGTGTCATTCTGTTTTTTTGTGTGAGATGAACTGGCAAGGTGTGATGCTGCCCTACATCATAGATGTCAGCACTCTCCTGAGTCTTTGTCCTCCAGCCGAGCCAGTTTGTCACAGTCTAGGGTTGTTTTACATACAGAGCACTGGTGTGGTACTGTGACCACACACGCATTGAGGAAGGCGCGAGCCAAAACATTTGTCAGTGTGGTCTATGAGGACTAGGGCTGGGGATTGCCAGGGATCTCATGATACGATATTATCACAATACTTAGGTGCTGATATGATATCTATTGTAGTTTCTATACTGTGATGTTATTGGGATTCGATGTTCCAAACATATTGCTCACCATGTCTGCTGCAGTGGGACAAGAGAGAAATGAGAAAACAAGTTTTGATCATTTGTGATCATTGTTTAAAAGTGCCGAAAACATGTTGGCTCACTATTGACAAAGAACACGGAGAACAAGCTAGAGAAGAACATGGAGAACGAGCTAGTGGAGAACGAGCTGGTGGAGAACATGGAGAACGAGCTAGTGGAGAACATGGAGAATGAGCTAGTGAACGAGCTAGAGGAGAACATGGAGAACGAGCTAGAGAAGAACATGGAGAACGAGCTAGATGAGAACATGGAGAACAAGCTAGAGGAGAACATGGAGAACGAGCTAGAGAAGAACATGGAGAATGAGCTAGATGAGAACATGGAGAACGAGCTAGTGGAGAACGAGCTAGATGAGAACATGGAGAACGAGCTAGTGGAGAACGAGCTAGAGGAGAACATGGAGAATGAGCTAGATGAGAACATGGAGAACGAGCTAGATGAGAACATGGAGAACGAGCTAGATGAGAACATGGAGAACGAGCTAGATGAGAACATGGAGAACGAGCTAGATGAGAACATGGAGAACGAGCTAGAGAAGAACATGGAGAACGAGCTAGAGAAGGAGAAATACCAGAATGTTGGTACAAGTTGAGCTGACTAGCGCTGTTAACGAAAACATTGTTGTTGGAGAGAATCGCTACTCAGAGTCATAAAATAAATTATAGAATCAAAAATAATACTGCGATACTCTACTGCATAGACCCCCCCTACTGTATAGACCCCCCCCCCTCCCACCATCACTAAGTAAGAAATGTTGCTGTAGGAGAAATAATCAAAGCTTCATTGCCACTGATAGGTATATTTAAACTAGTGCTGCCCTCTCATCAATGACTGTTGTTTCCAAACACCCTTCTCTCTCTTTGCCTGGTACTGTGGAGCTTGTATTGATGTTGGACTAAGCCTGCCCTCACCAGTCCTTACTACAGTGCTCTGCTCATCTCTGTGACTATCTCATGGACAGTGAGTTGTTCTGCTCATCTTTGTGACTGTCTCATGGACAGTGAGTTGTTCTGCTCATCTCTGTGACTGTCTCATGGACAGTTAGTTGCTCTGCTCATCTCTGTGACTTGTCTCATGGACAGTGAGTTGTTCTGCTCATCTCTGTGACTGTCTCATGGACAGTGAGTTGTTCTGCTCATTTCTGTGACTGTCTCATGGACAGTTAGTTGCTCTGCTCATCTCTGTGACTGTCTCATGGACAGTGAGTTGTTCTGTGTGGACAGCCGCCCAGAGACACTGCAGAGCATGCCTTGGAGGTACCTCATGGCCTAATAACAACACAACCTGTCACTAAAATAAAGAACTCTGCTTGGTGGTGTAACCTACTTTGAGGATAGGAGGAAAATAAATTGTGTGGATATGTACGGTAGCAATGTACTGTAGCAATGTACTAACAGGCTGAACTGTCTCTTAATTGTTTATTTGTCGATACTGTAGTAAATAATTCAATCAAGGCTTTGAACTGATGACCTTGTTCATTGTTACATTGGCCCTATTCTCCCTGAAGGGACAACATGGGATGTTGAGTCTGGGGGAAGAAAAGGACAGATTATTTACAAGAATCCCCATTTATTACCCAATGAATAGACAGTAGAATCATTATACTTCCCATTCTTTGGCTAATGGGGATTCTTGTAAATACAATCTCATTATCCATGGTTGGGGACCTGTTGGTTCATCGCACATGCTGCTGGATGTCCAGGGCTCACGCATGTCGTAATAGGGCTCAGTGGTCACCTAGCAACCAGCTTCACATTGTGTCCCTAAGCTCGCTGGGATGGATGAAAGGGAGGAAGACAGCTGTAAGAGATTTCCCAGCAGCACCCTCTTTGTCTGTCGCTGACGGTCTGCCTACTCTAATATAAACGTGTGTGAAAACGTCAGCAAGTGGCTGGGGTTTGGTGACGGAGGTGTGAGCTATGTAACTGTGTGTCTCAAGCCAGAAAATGTGCTTTGTGTTATTATTATTGTGATATTGCCAATTGTATAATACAACCTGTATATTATTGCTATTCCTAAATTAGCTGATTAGCCAAATGTGGCATTCACTTCAAGGTCATCTCAAATGTGCTCTGATTAAACCAAAGCGTGGGATACAGTATATAATGGCTTGTAGTGTTTACATTTCAGCTCTTTGAAATACCATTGGTTTATAACATACGGTAACACATCAAATCAGATGTTTTTTGATAGATACATTGATTTTGTTTCTTGACGTTTTCTGATACTTTTCATATGCTTAGTCTTCAACCATGACATCACATAGTATCTCCTGTGGTTCATCTCTCTCTTGAATGTCATCAGTGTGTGGGGATCCCTCTCTTCAATAGTGTTTCATCTGCTTAGTCTTCAACCATGACATCACATAGTATCTCCTGTGGTTCATCTCTCTTGAATGTCATCAGTGTGTGGGGATCCCTCTCTTCAATAGTGTTTCATCTGCATATGCCTGACGTACGATACCGCTACTCTTAATTGATGGGCTTTGAGCTGAAGCGGTTCCAATTCAGGCCACCCAGAAAAGGCTGTAAAGGGGAAGAACGATAGATAGGTCATCTCATCCAGCAGCTCCTCTCTGCACTTTGTAATTAGTCTACTAAAAGAGTTCCACCTGCCCTGAAGACTGAAGAGCAGAATAGCTAGCGAGGAGATTGCATTTGATCATGGAATTGCAATGGGACTGTGGGTGATTGGCCTCTGTTAACCCCCCCTCTTTGAAGTGGCTCAGTGAAACCACAGTGAAACAGCCTTTACTCCATTGATTGCCAGCCACTGGCCTTTTCCCTCTTACGTGATAACATCTCTGTCCAAGAGGGAAGAAAACACTTGGTGGTGCTGAATGCTATCCCATTCCCTACGTAGTAGGATCAAGGCTTATAGGGTTCTGGTCAACAGTAGTGCACAAGTAGCCTAGTGGTTAGAGCGTTGGGCCAGTAACCGAGCTGACAAGGTAAAATCCCTGAGCTGACCGGGTAAAAAGCTGTTGTTTTGGCCCCTGAACAAGGCAGTTAACCCACTGTTCCTAGGCCGTCATTGTAAATAAGAATTTGTTCTTAACTGACTTGCCTGGTTAAACAAATTGACCAGGGCTTATAGGGTTCTGGTCAACAGTAGTGCACTATTTAGGAACACGTCTGTTCTCTCCAGGAAGCCGTAGCTGATTGTACTGAGTGACTCCACAGTCACAAGACAACAGCTGTGTCTCAGAAGGCTTTTTGCCCACAACTTGAATACATATTTTAGTGTGTCATGTGACTCTGAGTGTGTGTGTGTGTGTGTGGTGTGTGTAGTATGTGCTTGTTTTGGTGTGTGTCATTGTCGTGCATTTCAGCCAGTGAAGTGGATGAATCAAGGAAGCAATAAATCATTGTTGTCTCTTGTACAGTTCTGGTTAAAGGCTGAATCTGGTTGTCTGTCCTTCCTTTAATTGTCTGTGTATTGATTGGTTTGTTTTTCTCAGAGTTAGACATTTTAGGGAGTCTGGGGGCAGAATCCTTTTCTTTTCAGTCTTAAATGGCTCATCTCTTTATCTCAGTGGACTGGTCAGAGGTGCCTGAAGGTCTCCTGGTTCACTGAGCAGTGTTATGTAATGCTTGGGCCGCCGAACATAGACATTCAACGTTATATAATGTGTGTGTGTGTCACTATGCAACTGGGTGCGCACCCTTTTAGTAAATTGCAAATGTTAATTCTGCTGGATATAACCAGAAGTGACACAAAATCCTATTTCTGAAATATGAAAGGGCCTTGTAGACACTGGCACACAACCTCCCTCCTTCCCTCCCTGGTAAATCACTCGCTGCATTCGTTGCTGTCTGTATTTCACATCACTGAGATGTACTGGGGGCCTGTAGGGCTATTATAATGTAGGATGCAAAACATTGGTGATTTCCTTTTTTTCACTGGATGGATTGGGTCAGGACCTCTGAGCCAGAGCAGCGACCCTGAGCAGAGTAGACGAGAGTTTGTGAGACAGAGCAGCTACCCTGAGCAGAGTAGACGAGAGTTTGTGAGACGGAGCAGCGACCCTGAGCAGAGTAGACAAGACTCCGTGAAAATGAGGCTGCGTCTGAAATGGCACCCTATTCTCTTTATAGTGTACACTTCTTTTGACCAGGGTTGTGATGAAAAAGTAGTTCACTATTTAACCTTCTACAGCTACCCCCCCTACTTTTTTCAATTTCTGCCTGAAGACATACCCAAATCTAACTGCCTGTAGCTCAGGCCCAGGACCAAGGATATGCATATTCTTGGTTTAATTTGAAAGAAAACACTCTGAAGTTTGTGTAAATGTGAATTGAATGTAGGAGAATATAACACAATAGATCTGGTTTAGATAATACAATAATACAATTCATTTTTATTGTTGTATCATCTTTAAAATGAACAAGACAAAAACAAACATTCAGATAGGATGATGGGGACAATTTCAGTGAAAAACATGAGGGCAACAGTACTTGTGCAAAGTTTCAGAATGATAACTTCCAAAATGACTGTGCTACATGACATTTATCATGAAGTCACCCAGGTGTCCCACACAAGTAGACCAAATGTACCCAAGTGGCCAAATCTGTGAAGTTATACATTTTCAATAGAATAACTACACTGCACAAAAAAATAAAGGGAACACTAAAATAACACATCCTAGATCTGAATGAATGAAATATTCTTATTAAATACTTTTTTCTTTACATAGTTGAATGTGCTGAGAACAAAATCACCAAAATGATCAATGGAAATCACATTTATCAACCCATGGATGTCTGGATTTGGAGTCACACTCAAAATTAAAGTGGAAAACCACACTACTGCTACCTTGTCTAGCTCGGGCCTACGAACTGTTAGCTTGTTAGCACAGGCCTGCTAACCGTCTGAACCACCGCGTCCCAATCACTCTCTGACCCCATTTACTTTCTATCTCTTTTTGATTTTTAATTTGTTTATACCTTCCGGAAACCTGCCTCACCCAATGTGACACGGAATCGCTATTACTTTTAATTTTATTTTTATGACACACTCAAGAACCTCCAGATGCTAACCAGCTAACTAGCTACAAGCTATTTAGTCATTGTTAGTTAAAAAAACAAAAAATAAAAAACCTGGATAACACTCGCCAGCCCAGCTTCCCTGCCCATCCACCGCTGCCCCCTGGACACTGATCTCTTGGCTACATAGCTGACGCACGCTGGACTGTCCATTAATCACGGTACTCCATTCTGCTTGTTTGTTTTACCTGTCGGCCCCGTTGCCTAGTCAACGCCATTTTACCTGCTGTTTGTTGTGCTAGCGGATTAGCCTCGCCCACTGTTTTTAGCTAGCTTTCCAAATTCAACACGTGATTACTGTATGCCTCGCTGTATGTCTCTCTCATATGCCTTGTATACTGTTGTTCAGGTTAGTTATCATTGTTTTAGTTCACAATGGAGCCCCTAGATCCACTCTGCATACCCCTGTTACCTCCTTTGTCCCACCTCCCACACATGCGGTGACCTCACCCATTACAACCAGCATGTCCAGAGATACAACCTCTCTCATCATCACCCAGTACCTGGGCTTACCTCCGCTATACCCGCACCCCACCATACCCCTGTCTGCGCATTATGCCCTGAATATATATTCTACCATGCCCAGAAACCTGCTCCTCTTATCCTCTGCCCCCAACGCTCTAGGCGACCAGTTTTGATAGCCTTTAGCCGCACCCTCATACTACTCCTTCTCTGTTCCGCGGGTGATGTGGAGGTAAACCCAGGCCCTGCATGTCCCCAGGTACCCTCATTTGTTGACTTCTGTGATCGAAAAAGCCTTGGTTTTATGCATGTCAA
Source organism: Oncorhynchus nerka (assembly GCF_034236695.1). Lineage (NCBI taxonomy): Eukaryota > Metazoa > Chordata > Actinopteri > Salmoniformes > Salmonidae > Oncorhynchus > Oncorhynchus nerka. The sequence goes on along the minus strand of NC_088404.1, from coordinate 14,548,085 downwards.
CATCAGAAGCCTCCTCCCTAAGTTTGTTTTACTCACTGCTTTAGCACACTCTGCTAACCCTGATGTCCTTGCCGTGTCTGAATCCTGGCTCAGGAAGGCCACCAAAAATTCCGAGATTTCCATACCCAACTATAACATCTTCCGTCAAGATAGAACTGCCAAAGGGGGCGGAGTTGCAGTCTACTGCAGAGATAGCCTGCAAAGTAATGTCATACTTTCCAGGTCCATACCCAAACAGTTCGAACTACTAATTTTGAAAATTACTCTCTCCAGAAATAAGTCGCTCACTGTTTCCGCCTGCTACCGACCACCCTCAGCTCCCAGCTGTGCCCTGGACACCATTTGTGAATTGATCGCCCCCCATCTAGCTTCAGAGTTTGTTCTGTTAGGTGACCTAAACTGGGATATGCTTAACACCCCGGCAGTCCTACAATGTAAGCTAGATGCCCTCAATCTCACTCAAATCATCAAGGAACCCACCAGGTACAACCCTAACTCTGTAAACAAGGGCACCCTCATAGAAGTCATCCTGACCAACTGGCCCTCCAAATACACCTCCGCTGTCTTCAACCAGGATCTCAGCGATCACTGCCTCATTGCCTGTATCCGCCACGGAGCCGCAGTCAAACGACCACCCCTCATCACTGTCAAACGCTCCCTAAAACACTTCTGTGAGCAGGCCTTTCTAATCGACCTGGCCCGGGTATCCTGGAAGGACATTGACCTCATCCCGTCAGTTGAGGATGCCTGGTCATTCTTTAAAAGTAACTTCCTCACCATTTTAGATAAGCATGCTCCGTTCAAAAAATGCAGAACCAAGAACAGATACAGCCCTTGGTTCACTCCAGACCTGACTGCCCTCGAGCAGCACAAAAACATCCTGTGGCGGACTGCAATAGCATCGAATAGCCCCCGTGATATGCAACTGTTCAGGGAAGTCAGGAACCAATACACGCAGTCAGTCAGGAAAGCTAAGGCCAGCTTCTTCAGGCAGAAGTTTGCATCCTGTAGCTCCAACTCCAAAAAGTTCTGGGACACTGTGAAGTCCATGGAGAACAAGAGCACCTCCTCCCAGCTGCCCACTGCACTGAGGCTAGTTAACACGGTCTCCACCGATAAATCCATGATTATCGAAAACTTCAATAAGCACTTCTCAACGGCTGGCCATGCCTTCCGCCTGGCTACTCCAACCTCGGCCAACAGCTCCCCCCCGCAGCTCCTCGCCCAAGCCTCTCCAGGTTCTCCTTTACCCAAATCCAGATAGCAGATGTTCTGAAAGAGCTGCAAAACCTGGACCCGTACAAATCAGCTGGGCTTGACAATCTGGACCCTCTATTTCTGAAACTATCTGCCGCCATTGTCGCAACCCCTATTACCAGCCTGTTCAACCTCTCTTTCATATCGTCTGAGATCCCCAAAGATTGGAAAGCTGCCGCAGTCATCCCCCTCTTCAAAGGGGGAGACACCCTGGACCCAAACTGTTACAGACCTATATCCATCCTGCCCTGCCGATCTAAGGTCTTCGAAAGCCATGTCAACAAACAGGTCACTGACCATCTCGAATCCCACCGTACCTTCTCCGCTGTGCAATCTGGTTTCCGAGCCGGTCACGGGTGCACCTCAGCCACACTCAAGGTACTAAACGATATCATAACCGCCATCGATAAAAGACAGTACTGTGCAGCCGTCTTCATCGACCTCGCCAAGGCTTTCGACTCTGTCAATCACCATATTCTTATCGGCAGACTCAATAGCCTCGGTTTTTCGGATGACTGCCTTGCCTGGTTCACCAATTACTTTGCAGACAGAGTTCAGTGTGTCAAATCGGAGGGCATGCTGTCCGGTTCTCTGGCAGTCTCTATGGGGGTGCCACAGGGTTCAATTCTCGGGCCGACTCTTTTCTCTGTATATATCAATGATGTTGCTCTTGCTGCGGGCGATTCCCTGATCCACCTCTACGCAGACGACACCATTCTATATACTTTCGGCCCGTCATTGGACACTGTGCTATCTAACCTCCAAACGAGCTTCAATGCCATACAGCACTCCTTCCGTGGCCTCTAACTGCTCTTAAACGCGAGTAAAACCAAATGCATGCTTTTCAACCGATCGCTGCCTGCACCCGCATGCCCGACTAGCATCACCACCCTGGATGGTTCCTACCTTGAATATGTGGACATCTATAAGTACCTAGGTGTCTGGCTAGACTGCAAACTCTCCTTCCAGACCCATATCAAACATCTCCAATCGAAAATCAAATCAAGAGTCGGCTTTCTATTCCGCAACAAAGCCTCCTTCACTCACGCCGCCAAGCTTACCCTAGTAAAACTGACTATCCTACCGATCCTCGACTTCGGCGATGTCATCTACAAAATGGCTTCCAACACTCTACTCAGCAAACTGGATGCAGTCTATCACAGTGCCATCCGTTTTGTCACCAAAGCACCTTATACCACCCACCACTGCGACTTGTATGCTCTAGTCGGCTGGCCCTCGCTACATATTCGTCGCCAGACCCACTGGCTCCAGGTCATCTACAAGTCCATGCTAGGTAAAGCTCTGCCTTATCTCAGTTCACTGGTCACGATGGCAACACCCATCCGTAGCACGCGCTCCAGCAGGTGTATCTCACTGATCATCCCTAAAGCCAACACCTCATTTGGCCGCCTTTCGTTCCAGTACTCTGCTGCCTGTGACTGGAACGAACTGCAAAAATCGCTGAAGTTGGAGACTTTTATCTCCCTCACCAACTTCAAACATCAGCTATCCGAGCAGCTAACCGATCGCTGCAGCTGTACATAGTCTATTGGTAAATAGCCCACCCATTTTCACCTACCTCATTCCCATACTGTTTTTATACTGTTTTTTATTTATTTACTTTTCTGCTCTTTTGCACACCAATATCTCTACCTGTACATGACCATCTGATCATTTATCACTCCAGTGTTAATCTGCAAAATTGTATTATTCGCCTACCTCCTCATGCCTTTTGCACACATTGTATATAGACTGCCCATTTTTTTCTACTGTGTTATTGACTTGTTAATTGTTTACTCCATGTGTAACTCTGTGTTGTCTGTTCACACTGCTATGCTTTATCTTGGCCAGGTCGCAGTTGCAAATGAGAACTTGTTCTCAACTAGCCTACCTGGTTAAATAAAGGTGAAATAAAAAAAATAAAAAATAAAAAAATCCAACTTTGATGTAATGTCCTTAAAACAAGTCAAAATGAGGCTCAGTAGTGTGTGTGGCCTCCATGTGCCTGTATGATCTCCCAACAATGCCTGGGCATGCTCCTGATGAGCTGGCGGATGGTCTCCTGAGGGATCTCCTCCCAGACCTGGACTAAAGCATCCACCAACTCCTGGACAGTCTGTGGCGCAACGTGGCGTTGGTGGATGGAGCGAGACATGATGTCCCAGATGTGCTCAATTGGATTCAGGTCTGGGGAACGGGCGGGCCAGTCCATAGCATCAATGCCTTCCTCTTGCAGGAACTGCTGACACACTCCAGCCACATGAGGTCTAGCATTGTCTTGCATTAGGAGGAACCCAGGGCCAACCGCACCAGCATATGGTCTCACAAGGGGTCTGAGGATCTCATCTCGGTACGTAATGGCAGTCAGGCTACCTCTGGCGAGCACATGGAGGGCTGTGCGGCCCCCCAAAGAAATGCCACCCCACACCATGACTGACCCACCGCCAAACCGGTCATGCTGGAGGATGTTGCCGTGGAGAACGTTCTGCTGCCTGCGTCTCCAGACTGTCACGTCTGTCACATGTGCTCAGTGTGAACCTGCTTTCATCTGTGAAGAGCACAGGGCGCCAGTGGCGAATTTGCCAATCTTTGTGTTCTCTGGCAAATGCCAAACGTCCTGCACGTTGTTGGGCTGTAAGCACAACCCCCACCTGTGGACGTCGGGCCCTCATACCACCCTCATGGAGTCCGACCGTTTGAGCAGACACATGCACATTTGTGGCCTGCTGGAGGTCAATTTGCAGGGCTCTGGCAGTGCTCCTCCTTTGCAGAGGTAGCGGTCCTGCTGCTGGGTTGTTGCCCTCCTACGGCCTCTTCCACGTCTCCTGATGTACTGGCCTGTCTCCTGGTAGCGCCTCCATGCTATGGACACTACGCTGACAGACACAGCAAACCTTCTTGCCACAGCACGCATTGATGTTCCATCCTGGATGAGCTGCACTACCTGAGCCACTTGTGTGGGTTGTAGACTCTGTCTCATGCTACCACTAGAGTGAAAGCACCGCCAGCATTCAAAAGTGACCAAAACATCAGCCAGGAAGCATAGGAACTGAGAAGTGGTCTGTGGTCCCCACCTGCAGAACCACTCCTTTATTGGGGTTGTCTTGCTAATTGCCTATAATTTCCACCTGTTGTCTATTCCATTTGCACAACAGCATGTGAAATGTATTGTCAATCAGTGTTGCTTCCTAAGTGGACAGTTTGATTTCACAGAAGTGTGATTGACTTGGAGTTAACTTTGTGTTGTTTAAGTGTTCTCTTTATTTTTTTGAGCAGTGTATATACAAAATACCAAAATGGTATTCTAACACACCACCCCAAAAAATGGAGAATAAACATGAAAAAATATATATACATTTACAAAATAACACTTTCAATATTTGGAAAGACCCTCAGTCCGCTACACAATATTGTGCTGCTGATGCCAGGTGCCATAGCGGTCTATTTCTGCTGTAAAGCAGAGGGTCACCAAGCATGTGGTGCAGGTGATGGGGGACTTCATTTTGCAAAGAACACAGCGACGCCTCCATGCTGTGTCCTTTTGGCCCTGAAGCACATCCATGCCTGCAGAAATAAATTTGGGCAGATGAACGCCACTTGTGGCAGGAGCTGGATGAACCAGCTTCAGTGGGGGATGGACACCTTGGCACTGGGGGCCCCCATTCGGAGTCAGTGTCACTGTCAAAGAAAATGTTCAGTTAGAATAGTTTCACATATGAGCCCTGTATCAACAGGTATAATAAACAGATATATATAGAGTACAGGGAACATAAGGTTGAATATATTATTATAGACCTGCTAGATCTACTGTCTCATTTATATTATGACATTTCAGCTAGATCTACTGTCTCCATTTCACTTTGGCCATTGTTGTGGGCCTGCCCTCCCCTCAACAGCCACAAATAGGCTATTTCATTTCACAAATAGGCTATTTCATTTCACAAATAATATGTTATATTATTAATTTCAAACAACGGCATTGGCATGAGAAAAACTTACTAGTCCAAAACAATGTCTCTCCGTTCAAAAAATATTCCTCCATTTGGGAATCGCTAAATGAACCGTCCTCCAACAATCTGTCTCACTTTCCCGATCAATTTCTTCGAAAATTGTGTGTACATCTGTATATCTAGACTTAGATTTAGCTTTCCCTGACTTAGTCGCCATACTGATTGACATATAAACAGCTGAAGATGCGCTTTACCAAAACAACGCTGTGCGTAACATGCGTGGGTCCTTCCGGTATGAATCTTCAATGGCGAATTAACCTCTTTACGCCGGAGTTTACTACATGGGTTGGTCTTCCAACACATAAACATTACATATTGCCTTTTACCTCAGCTCATTGGCTATCTACCCAGCTAGATTTCAAGACGATCAGTGGTCATTGGGTTAAAATACAGTCAATCAACGAAACAGCGGTCATATCATTGGTGCACAATGATGTCATTACTTGTTGTCTTCAGTTTCTTTCAGGCAATCTTTCAGGCAATGTGTTACAAACAAACCAGTTGATTGCAATGAAACCAAACATGGAAAACATGGAAAAGTCACGTTTAGTTTACATCAAATGTGTTGTCGAAAATGAAATGAGATGGAATTCACGACACAAGCGGTTCATAAAATGTTTCGTGTTAGGCAATAAAAATGGATTTTATCAAACAAAATACCATTCATTGTGTAACAATGAGCATTGGGATTGCAAATAGAGGAAGATCGTCAAAGGTAAACTATTTATTTTATTGCAGTTTTTGATTTTGTTACGCCTGTGCTGGTTGAAATAGTTGTTTTTTTATGGGGGTATTCTTTCACAGTAAATCCTTTTTTAAATCTGACAATGCAGTTGGATTAGCAAGATTCTAGGCTTTCGAAACACTTGTATTTTCATGAATGTTTAATATGACTATTTATGTAGATCACCGTATGTTGTCGAATTTCATCCCGCTAACGGGTTCGGTGCGCAGAGGTTAAAAATAAATAAAAATACTATTTTTTTTGTTGTTGATTTTTCCACTTTTTTCTCCCCAATTTCGTGGAATCCAATTGTTTAAGTAGCTACTATCTTGTCTCATTGCTACAACTCCCGTACGGGCTTGGGAGAGACGAAGGTTGAAAGTCATGCGTCCTCCGATACACAACCCAACCAAGCCGCACTGCTTCTTAACGCAGCATCCAACCTGGAAGCCAACCGCACCAATATGTCGCAGGAAACACCGTGCACCTGGCAACCTTGGTTTGTGCGCACTGCGCCCAGCCCGCCACAGGGGTCGCTGTTGCTTGATGAGACAAGGATATCCCTACCGGCCAAACCCTCCCTAACCCGGACGACGCTAGGCCAATTGTGCGTCACCCCACGGACCTCCCGGACCTCCCGGTCGCGGCCGGTTACGACAGAGCCTGGGCGCGAACCCAGAGTCTCTGGTGGCGCAGCTAGCGCTGCAGTACAGCGCCCTTAACCACTGCGCCACCCGGGAGGCCCTGCAAGTCAGTTTTAAGAACAAATGATTATTTACAATGGCTGCCTACACCGGCCAAATCTCGACAACGCTGAGCCAATTGTGCGCCGCCCTATGGAACTCCCAATCACGGCCGGTTGTGATACAGCCTGGATTCAAACCAGGGTGTCTGTAGTGACGTCTCAAGCACTGAGATGCAGTGCCTTAGACTGGTGCGTCTCTCTGGAGTACTTTTTACAGTGGGATCCGAAATGATTGACATCCTTGATAAAGATGAGCAAAAATGACTGTATAAAATAAATATAAAATAAATCATTCAAATACATTGAGCTACATTGTACGTTCAAATTTTGGAGGGAAATTATATTATTTTATAATACAATTCCTCAGAGAAAGCGATTTTGTAGTAATAAAAATTGTTTTTAATGTATGGGTCAAAATTGGGTATTAAATGCGGAGAATGAGATGGCCATTTCAAAATGTTGATATTGTGGCCCATTTAACTATTTCCCTTTGGATTTGTAGATGGGCTGGGGGTTATTGTCTTGCTGGAAAATCCACTTGCGGGCAAGTTTCAGTCTCCTCGAAGAGGCAACCAGGTTTTTGGCTAAACTATCCTTGTACTGGGTATTAACAAGGACCAGTGGAAGCTGAAAACCCCATAACATCAAAGGTCCACCACCATATTTTACAGTTGGTGTGGAGTTATTTTCTGCTCATGCATTCTCATTCCGATGCCCTGCCACCACCAGTGTTAATCTAATCAAATGTATTTATATAGCCCTTCTTACATCAGCTGATATATCAAAGTGCTGTACAGAAACCCAGCCTAAAACCCCAAACAGCAGGAAATGCAGGTGTAGAAGCACGGTGGCTAGGGAAACCTCCCTAGAAAGGCCAAAACCTAGGAAGAAACCTAGAGAGGAACCAGGCTATGTGGGGTGGCCAGTCCTCTCCTGGCTGTGCCGGGTGGAGATTATAACAGACCATGGCCAAGGTGTTCAAATGTTCATAAATGACCAACATGGTCAAATAATAATAATGGCCAAAGAGCTCTATTGTCAGGTTCCAATCCAAGTGGCAATGACATTTAGCAAACTCCAGGCATTTACATCTGTTGGATAACATTAAAATAGAGCTCTTTGGCCACGCACACTAGTGGTGGATTTGGCATCGAAATGAGAATACATCAACAGAAAATAATTCCCCCCCACCTGGAGTTTTTCCACATTTTGTTACATTACTGCCTTATTCTAAAATGGATTAAATCTACATAGAATACCCCACAATGGTAAAGCAAAAACATATATTTTTAAATTGTTGCAAATGTATAAAAAAACGGAAATATCACATTTACATAAGTATCCTGACCCTTTACTCAGTACTTTGTTGAAGCACCTTTGGTAGCGATTACAGCCTCATTTCTTCTTGAGTATGATGCTACAAGATTGGCACACCTGTATGTGGGGAGTTTCTCCCATTCTTCTCTGCAGATCCTCTTAAGCTCTGTCAGATAGGATGGGGAGCGTCCCTGCACAACTATTTTCAGGTCTCTCCAGAAATATTAAATCGAGTCCGGCCTCTGGCTGGGCCACTCAAGGACATTCAGAGACTTGTCCCGAAGCCACTCCTGCGTTGTCTTGGCTGTGTGCTTAGGGTCGTTATCCTGTTGGAAGGTGAACCTTCGCCCCAGTCTGAGGTCCTGAGCGCTCTGGAGCAGGTTTTCATCAAGGATCTCTCTGTACTTTGCTCCGTTCATCTTTGCCTTGCTCCTGATTAGTCTCCCAGTCCCTGCCGCTGAAAAACATCCCCACAGCATGATGCTGCCATCACCATGCTTCACCATAGGAATGGTGCCAGGTTTCCTCCAGATGTGACGCTTGGCATTCAGGCTAAAGAGTTCAACCTTGGTTTAATCAGAACAGAGAATCTTGTTTCTCATGGTCAGAGTCCTTTAGATGCCTTTTGACAAACTCCAAGTGGGCTGTCATGTGCCTTTTACTGAGGAGTTGCTTCCGTCTGGCCACTCTACAATAAAGGCCTGATTGGTGGAATGCTGCAGCGATGGTTGTCCTTCTGAAAGGTTCTCCCATCTCCACAGAGAAACTCTGGAGAATGACCATCGGGTTCTTGGTCACCTCACTAACCAAGGCCTTTCTCCCCCGATTGCTCAGTTTGGCCGGGCTGCCAGCTCTAGGAAGAGTCTAGGTGGTTCCAAACTTCTTCTATTTAGGAATGATGGAGGCATTTGTGTTCTGGGGGACTTTCAATGCTGCAGACATTTTTTGTTACGCTTCCCCACATCTGTGCCTCAACACAATCCTGTCTCGGAGCTCCACAGACAATTCTTTCGAACTCATGGCTTGATTTTTGCTCTGACATACACTGTCAACTGTGGGACATTTATATAGACAGGTGTGCGGCTTTCCAAATCATGTCCAATCAATATAATTTACCATAGGTGGACTCCAAGTTGTAGAAACATCAAGGATGGTCAATGGAAACAGGATGCACCTGAGCTCAATTTCAAGTCTCATAGTAAAGTGTCACGAACCGGCTCAAAGCCCGTAACAAAGGGAGACAACGTGGAGATAATGAGTAGAAAGATATATATTTATTAACTAAAGCAAATAAATATAATATACAATGGTGTGTGTAATCAGTAATCAGTAGTGTAAGTGAGTGTTTTGCATGCGTGAATGTGATAATGCAGGGTGATGAAAGGTGCCAAAGCAAACAAACAAACAAACGGCCATCAAGAACCACAACACAATCTACAGAGGGTGTCTGCATGGAGAGAGTCTCCTCCATGAATGGGGAAGTGGTGTATTTATCCTGGGAGACACCGGGCCCAGGTGTTTCCCATGTAGCTGACGACCCTCCCAACTCCGCCCACCAGCATCCTAATAAGGAAATAACAGAGAGAATACGGCAGACAGAGTGGGAGGGTCGTCACATCCCCCCCCATAAAACCGGGGACCAACAAGGACCCCGGAACAAAATACCAGTCTCAGAGGAACGTGCATAATAGGGTTTTAACAGATTTACATGGCACAGCTGGTGTGCTTTCCTCCGTTCTGGAGTGGCAACTAGATAATTTTGCTCAGTGCACTGGCGCACCACTGTATATGGACCTTGAAACTTGGCTTGAAAAGGAGAACCAACAATTGGCAGCAGAGCAAGAACCTGGTCACCTGGACTAAAGTGACGAGGCTCAGTTCGGCGATCAAATATGCCCTTCATCCTCTCCTGTGAAGATGATAACTTCTCTTTAGCCATTTCACAAGCGGCATACAGCCGTCGCCGGAAATCACACACATACGATAACAGGGACTGAGGAGGCTCGGGAGACTTCCAGTCATCCTGAGAACAGATAAAAGTCCACGCACCCTATGTCCAAACACAAGGTCATTTGGACTGAAACCTGTGCTCTCCTGTGAAACTTCCCTAGCAGCTAACAGTAACCAAGGCAACCCCTCCTCCCAATCCTTATCCATCTCAGTACAATAAGCTCTCAACAAAGACTTTAGTGTTTGATGGAAACGTTCCAGTGCTCCTTGACTTTGCGCGTGATAGGCGCTAGACAAATTGTGTTTAATATGGAGCTGTTGAAGAACCTGACCAAACAGATTAGAGGTAAAATTAGATCCTTGATCACTCTGAATGACCTTAGGGATTCCAAACAATGAGAGAAACTGAGTCAAAGCTTTTAACACCGATTTAGTCGTGATAGATCGGAGAGGATAGGCAGCAGGAAACCTAGTGGTCTGACACATCACAGTGAACAGGTAACTACTACCCTTTTTAGAACGAGGCAGAGGACCCACACAGTCAATAATCAGATACTCAAAAGGTTGGCTGAGTACAGGAATAGGAAACAATGGTACTGGTTTAATAGCTTGATTAGGCTTACCAGTTAATTGACAGGTGTGACAAGTTTTGATAAAATCAGAAACATCCCTCTTTAATCTAGGCCAAAAGAAATGTCTTAATATGCGATTGTAGGTTTTCCTCACCCCCATATGTCCAGCCACATCGCTGTGAGAAGTTTCCAACACCAACTTACGAAGCTTAACTGGTACAACAACCTGACTAATTGCCTCCCCCAGAAAAACACTATCATGAGACACCCACTTTCTCATCAGGACATCCTCTTGGAGAAAATAGCCATGGGCGACATCTCCCAACTGTTCTATAGGCACAATTTGATCTCGCAACTCTTCCAACGTGGGGTCATCCCGTTGCGCATTGATTAGATCTGAGCGGGTTACAGATAACGGGATAACAGGGAAAACAGTGACATACTTTGTATTATTATCATTAGTCGGCGCAGTGACCAGTTCGCCACGGCTCATAGAACGTGTCACTGCACACGCAGAGAACACCTCTGGGAAACTCTGTACACTCTCATCAGGAATCCCAACAAATGACGGCTTAGTGGAAACCACTAGAGATGGAAACACGACAGGCCATACACGCTCACCAGCCAAGTTATTCCCAAGGATAACATCGATACCCTCAATAGGCAACGAAGGACGCACACCCACAACAACTTCACCCTTCACCAGCCCACAATCCAACATCAGTTTATGCAATGGAACTGACAGAGTGTTCAAACCTATTCCCCTAATTAGAACACTATTCCCGAATCAGTGTCAGCAGAAAAGGGTAACACAGACTCCAACACAAATGATTCAGAGGCACCTGTGTCTCTCAGGATCTTCACTGGCACTAGGTCTTTACTTCCTAACATAGACACAAAACCTTCTGTAATGAAAGGTAAATAGTCTGGATCAATATGGACTTTCACATTCTCCTGGGCCTGAGGAAATGAGTTATGAATGAACTGATGTGGAACAGGTGCAGCTAATGCAGTAGGCTTAGATTTAGCGTAAGCACCCTTTGACCTGAGAAGTGGACATTCGTTTTTCCAATGCCCTGAACCGTGACAGTAGTGACACTCCTGCCCAAAGTCAGCTTTACCATGGGAGTCAGGTTCAACCCTAGTTGAATAGAACTCTGCCCGAGAACCAAAGTATCTCGGTGAGCGAAGCCCAAATCTATCCGAACGCCCCCACTCTTTCCGAATACGGGGTTCTGCAAAGACACTTTTGTGAGTCAACACATACTCGTCTGCCAAAACTGCAGCTTCAGCAACATTCTTTACTTTCTGTTCATTAATATACGTGGCAATACGATCAGGAATTGTGTCCTTAAATTGCTCTAACATAATCAGATCACACAGCCCTTGGAAAGTCACAACTGCAGAGGCGGAACACCAGCGATTAAACTGTAAAGACAACTGTCGCGCAAACTCAACATGAGTCTGGTTATCATCCCTTTTTAAAGTTCTAAATCGTTGGCGGTAAGCCTCAGGGACCAATTCATAAATCTGTAACACAGCTGTTTTAACTTTATCATAACTGGCACTATCGTGTACACTAAGAGCTGAATATGCTTCCTGCGCTTTACCAGTCAGCACACACTGCAACATTAAAGTGCGGTCAGAATCAGGCCAACTCCTAGCGTCAGCAACCCGCTCAAACAACGAAAAGAATGTCTCGGGGTCCCTTTCATTAAACCGAGGCAATAACCGTAAGTTCCCAACAATATCAAATGTCTCTGGGGCACGACCAAAAGCGGAACTACCCCTAGGTAAATCTGGGTCACCTTCCCAAAACAAACTCTCCCCTGAGATCTTTCCTTCCCTAACCAAATCTATACGTTCTTGTTGCAACTTGATTTTAGCACGCTCCATATCTTGTTTAAATGCCAATTCCTTTTCATATTTTACACGATCATGCTCTAGCTTCTCACGATCATGCTCTAGCTTCTCACGATCATGCTCCAGCTGTAACAAAAGCAGTTCTTTCTGCTGTTCAAAAAGAAGGCTACTAGGACTAACCGATGGAATGGCCATTGTAACGTTATGGGGAGACGACAAATCCTCAGCAGAGGCTGGCCCAGTGGTAACTTCTAGAATACCACTCTCCATCAGATTGGCCTTCAATATCAACCTAATAGAATTCTTTAGACGTTTATCACTAATCTCAACCTTGTAGTGTTCCGCGACCTTCAACAGCTGTTCTTTAGTACCTAAATCTAACAATTCCTCTGATGGAGAGCGAATGAACTTATCTACATAAGACGCCATAATCACACAAAAAAAAAAAAAAAAAAATTCTGGCTTTTCCCTTCTGCTGAGCACACCAGACCACAACCCGAGAATTATAATCACCCTGAGTACCACAGAAGAGAGATGGATACGGAGCTTCCCCAAAACCTACAATAACTCAACCCTAGTCTTCGTGTAGATTTGCGGTGGGAATTTACGCACTGTAGCCCGCTGGCAAGGAAATAGAACTCCCCAGCATGCTGGAAAAATTCCACCAAGCCACGGATGTGCCCCCGAGACAACTGCTCAGTCCACAGACACCACACAAAAATAACAAACATTAACCATGCCCAACATACTCCAAAAAATGAAACACGTCGCTAAACCTATCAGGGGAAAAAGGCTATAGCTCCGGGTAGCAAGTTTCACTACCCTACCCAAATCTCCCACCGAGGTACACAGCAGACTACTCACCTCAGACTGATGTCCCAACAGAAAGTAGAACAAGAGTTCAGGCTAGGCAGGGCCTGGAAACTAACCATTATAGTCTCTCCAACACAGCACACAAACCAAACAACAAAAGGCAACCAACACTGGGCCTATCAAACTCAAACAAAATATGCAAACCAAACACGTACCTCCACGGTCTCCCAAACCAATAGTTCAAATATCCCGGATGAGCCCCCACTTGTCACGAACCGGCTCAAAGCCCGTAACAAAGGGAGACAACGTGGAGATAATGAGTAGAAAGATATATATTTATTAACTAAAGCAAATAAATATAATATACAATGGTGTGTGTAATCAGTAATCAGTAGTGTAAGTGAGTGTTTTGCATGCGTGAATGTGATAATGCAGGGTGATGAAAGGTGCCAAAGCAAACAAACAAACGGCCATCAAGAACCACAACACAATCTACAGAGGGTGTCTGCATGGAGAGAGTCTCCTCCATGAATGGGGAAGTGGTGTATTTATCCTGGGAGACACCGGGCCCAGGTGTTTCCCATGTAGCTGACGACCCTCCCAACTCCGCCCACCAGCATCCTAATAAGGAAATAACAGAGAGAATACGGCAGACAGAGTGGGAGGGTCGTCACAAAAGGGTCTGAATACTTTTGTAAATAAGGTATTTCTTTTTTTTGTACATTTTTTATTATGGGGTATTGTGTGTAGATTGATGAGGAAAACATTTAATTTAATCAATTTTAGAATAAGGCTGTAACATATCAAAATGTGGAAAAAGTCAAGGGGTCTGAATACTTCCCGAATGCACTGTATACACACACTCGTGTGTGTACTCTATTCCTTACCATCTACTGTATCTTAGTCTACGCCGCTCTGACATTACTCATCCATATATTTATATATTCTGAATTCCATTTCTTTACCTAGACTTGTGTGTATTAGGTAGTTGTTGGGGAATTGTTAGCTTACTCATTAGATATTGCTGCACTGTCGGAACTAGAAGCACAAGCATTTCACTACACCCGCAATAACATCGTTAAACACGTGTATGTGACCAATAACATTTATTTATTTGACACACACACACATAGTATGCACACATACCATCATTATATCAAAATGATTGTCTTTTTGCCATGGGGCAGGGAAAACATAGTGCTGTTCTAATGCTCATCTCATGCCTTTTTCCATGAGGCTGAGAAGATTTTACAGTTTTAAAGCTAATTTCCTGCTATTCTACACATTTTGCCATGAGGCTGAGATAATATTCACATTTTGTTATCATATGCCCCCCGATCTCCAAAAACAATGTTTGGTAATCCGGCCCCGGGCAAAAGCAGTGCTTTGACACAAAAAGAACCCCATGGCTTGAGAAAGTACTCACCCCCTTGGCATTTTTCCTATTTTGTTGCCTTACAACCTGGAATTAAAATAGATTTTTGGGACGTTTGTATCATTTGATTTACACAACATAACAAATATTTGTTATTGTGAAAAATAAGAAATAAATCAAAAAAACAAAACTAAAGCACGTATAACTATTCACCCCCCCCAAATCAATACTTTGTAGAGCCTCCTTTTGCAGCAATTACAGCTGCAAGTCTTTTAGGGTATCTCTATAAGCTTGGCACATCAAGCCACTGGGATTTTTGCCCATTCTTCAAGGCAAAACTGCTCCAGCTACTTCAAGTTGGATGGGTTTCACTGATAAACAACAATCTTTAAGTCATACCACAGATTCTCATTTGGATTGAGGTCTGGGCTTTGACTAGGCCATTCCAAGACATTTAAATGTTTCCCCTTGAACCACTCGAGTGTTGCTTTAGCAGTATGCTTAGGGTCATTGTCCTGCTGGAAGGTGAACCTCCATCCCAGTCTCAAATCTCACAATACCAGCACTTACTTGATGTTATGGGGCTATTTTGCTTCCACGGGTCCTTGTTAAGGTCAAAGGCATCATGACCCAGTACCAGGATATTTTAGCCAAAAACCTGGTTGTCAGGAGACAAACTTGCCCGCAAGTGGATTTTCCAGCAAGACAACAACCCCAAGCACATATGCAGCAATATTTCAACATCTAGCAGCAAAGGCGGGACCAACTCCATATTAATACCCATGATTTTGGATTGAGATGTTTGACGAGCAGGTGTCCACATACTTTTGGCCATGTAGTGTAGCTCAGTATTTTTGTTTTATTTTAAGCAGTAATATTTGCTCATATTTATCCAGGGTGTCAATACTTTCTTGGGACACAGCCAAAGACAAAAGCAACCCTTAGTGAACAGATAAGAGGAGTAAAATGGAGGGCTCAGCATCTTCTAATCCATTCTGTGTATTGTAGAGTCCATGTTGGCTGATCAGGGACAAAGTCATTAATTTCATCAGGCTTTAATGACGCATTGGGATATAGACCACAGAGCAACACTCTTCCCTTAATTAATGTGTGTGTGTGTGTGTGTGTGTGTGTGTGTGTGTGTGTGTGTGTGTGTAAGCCGTGCATGCAGGGTCATTCAGTATAAAGCATTACAGTAAGCTGATTTTTGGGATCTGATTTTGTGAGAAATTTTATTTTGTTAAATTAAACATCTGGTTCCCCTCCCCCATGTTTTGTTTGCGTATGTGTGTTGGTGCGGGTGTGTGTGGGGCTAGAGGCCTCTCTGTCTCACACTCTCTGTTGTCCAAATATAACTAGATTAATTAACCAGATTAAAAGACAAGGGTGAGATTTCCTGTTTGGGGGGTTGACAGGGGATCTCGTCACGCCCCCTCCAGTCCTGAGACCTAGTTACAGTGGCTTGCCAAAGTATTCACTCCCCTTGGCATTTTTTCCTATTTTGTTGCCTTACAACCTGGAATTAAAATATATTTTTTGGGGGGGGTTTGTATCATTTGATTTACACCACATGCCTACCACTTTGAATTAAGCAAAATATTTTTTATAGTGAAACAAACAAGAAACAAGACAAAAGAACAGAACTTGAGCGTGCATAACTATTCACCCACCTAAGTTCAATACTTTGTAGAGCTACCTTTTGCAGCAATTACAGCTGCAATTCTTTTGGGGTATGTCTCTATAAACTTAGCTTCTTACCCATTCTTCAAGGCAATACTGCTCCAGCTCAATTTTAGTCTAATCTGAACAGAGTACCTTCTTCCATATGTTTTAGGAGTTTATAGTGTGAAGAATACAATTGAACATAGCTGAATAAAGTAGAAAGGATATTTTCTCCTAACAATTTCTGAGGGAGTACGCTATTGTGTGTTGAACGGTTGGCAAATAAACTGGTCCACCTATATGCTTAATTTATGCTTAATGCTTCATTTAGAGTTGTTTTGCAACTTTAGTTGTGATACAAACGTTGGGCTATATGTTAAATTAATTATACATTATAAAGCTGCATGATGCAACTCTAATGATAATTAGAAAAAAGTTGCATAAGCTCTGATTTGCTTCTTGCACAGGCTGCACACACCTCATCAGTCTCTCAATTACAATTTGACGAGCACTTGATAATGCCTCAAATTTTCCGGCAGCATCCTCCGAGTGCCCCCTAAAAAAAATCCAGACCTTTTCCAGTCAGTGGCCATTGTGCCCTTGGGCTGAATATAATAATATCACGTTTAGGTAAGACCCAGATGCAGACAGTGTAGAAGTAACATGAGTTTATCACAACCACGGGCAGGTGAATGACGGGTCAAGGCAAGCAGGGGTCAGTAATCCAGAAAGGGTGAAACGGGCCCAGAACGGCAGGCAGTCTCAGGGTCAGGGCAGGCAGGGGTCAGTAATCCAGAAAGGGTGAAACGGGTCCAGAACGGCAGGCAGTCTCAGGGTCAGGGCAGGCAGGGGTCAGTAATCCAGAATGGTCAGGTAAGGTACAAAACGGCTGGCAGTCTCAGAGTCAGGGCAGGCAGGGGTCAGTAATCCAGAAAGGGTGAAACGGGCCCAGAACGGCAGGCAGTCTCAGGGTCAGGGCAGGCAAAACGGTCAAAACCAGGAAGGACTAGAAAACAGGAGCAGGAATACAGACAGGATCAGGGAAACAAACCCTGGTAGGTTTTTACGAACAACAAAAACTGGCAACAGACTGAGAACACCGGTATAAATACACAGGGGATAATGGGGAAGATGGGTGACACCTAGAGGGGGGTGGAGACGATCACGAAAACGGGTGAAACAGATCAGGGTGTGACTAATAATTCCCTTCTCCCGGCTGCGTGCTTCGAAGCACCTCTCACTCACATGGCTCTCTCAGATATCTCAATTCAAATTAGCCATTGGCCATCACGTGATCGGGTTCTTCTCACAGGCATCTAAGGCTACAAATGAAGACAGACACAGAGGACGCGACTGCGCACTTCCTCCTTATTGAATTCTGAAGCACATATTGAAGATAGAAAAACTGTCCACATTGACTTTTTGTCAGCCAACAAGATAAGTAAGCCTAACGAACAGCAAATGCACGAGCCTATGGCAATCTACTAACCCCGTAGTACTAAAGTTGAACTATTCTATTGGTCAACATTTCCTTCTGTGTGAGAAATAAATATTCCAAACATAGTCTGGGACAGTTGTGGGATGCAATAGATCCCAAATTAATACAACCACTCGCATCAAAAAAGTTTTAAAAGCAATGAGGCTGATGAACCAGATGAGAACGTTTAGCTTAAAAGGTTGATCAAATATTAGGCTATTTCTTCACATAATAAGCGCAGCAATGCGCACACGACAGTAGGCTATAAGCACGAGTGTTCCAAAATGCAATCAATTAGTGTAAAAGACCCCAAATGTAATTATGCATGTAACGCTTTATTATAGAGGTGCATATTTATGGGGGAAATCAAGCTCACACGCTGCCTATGTACAGTATGCATGTTAGGCTCTACACCAGTTGTAAAGTGGATTATTGTGCTTAATTTTAAGAAGTTATTTGGCCAGGTTAGTTGTGATACATGTCCGAACCTTATCAAAACACATAGGCCCATGGGCTAGGCTACATGAGGTGTGGAACTATGATTTGAAGAAGTCGCAAATAATAGGCATGCTCTGTTTCTTGCCTGCCTACACACAAGCTAGGCATCATTCACAAGTGAAAATATATAATTCACAAGTGATAGGCTAATATTGTCACCCATCAGACTATTCACTAAGCTAAGGGCACTGGGACTAAACACCTCCCATTGCAACTCGATCATGGACTACCTGACGGGGCCGCCCCCAGGTGGTAAGGGTAGGTAACTGTGACGTGGTGATGTTGGACCCAGGTGCAGAGACGAGACCAGACGAGGAATCGGTAGTTAAGGATAAACATAAATACTTTACTGATAAACAGTAGCCACAGGATCACAGTACACTGGAAAAAACAACAAACACTAAGTCTCAAAAACTCACTCAGGAAACAAAAGCACAAGGTAAACAATTCAAGCTTCTGCAAAAGTAACCAGAAAACACACCTCTATTAACAGGGAAATCATAATGAGTAATAGGACACACCTGAGTATCATTGTCTCTGCTGCCCTCTGGTGACAGGTGGAATCACGACAGGTAGCAACACATCTGCCACGCTGATCCTCAACACGGGGGCCCCTCAGGGGTGCGTGCTTAGTCCCCTCCTGTACTCCCTGTACTCCCACCAATGACTGCATGGCCAAGCATGACTCCCAACACCATCATCAAGTTTGCAGATGACACAACAGTGGTAGGCCTGATCACCGACAACAATGAGACGGCCTATAGGGAGGTCGTCATAGACAATAACAACCTCTCCCTCAACATGATCAAGACAAAGGAGATGATCGTGGACTACAGAAAAAGGAGAGCCGAGCACGCCCCCATTCTCATCGACTGGGCTGTAGTGGAGCAGGTTGAGAGCTTCTACAACCTTGGTGTCCACATCACCAACAAACTATCATGGTCCAAAACACACCAAGACAGTTGTGAAGAGGGCATGACAATGCCTGTTCCCCCTCAGGAGGCTGAAATAATTTGGCATGGGTCCTCAGATCCTCAGAAAGTTCTACAGCTGCACCATTGAGAGCATCCTGACAGGTTGCATCACCCCCTGTTTTTTTTTTTTTTTTTTTTTTTTTTTTTTTTTTTTTTTTTTCACCTTTATTTAACCAGGTAGGCTAGTTGAGAACAGGTTCTCATTTGCAACTGCGACCTGGCCAGGATAAAGCATAGCAGTGTGAACAGACAACACAGAGTTACACATGGAGTAAACAATTAACAAGTCAATAACACAGTAGAGAAAAAAGGGGAGTCTATATACAATGTGTGCAAAAGGCATGAGGAGGTAGGCGAATAATTACAATATTGCAGATTAACACTGGAGTGATAAATGATCAGATGATCATGTACAGGTAGAGATATTGTTGTGCAAAAGAGCAGAAAAGTAAATAAATAAAAACTGTGGGGATGAGGTAGGTGAAAATGGGTGGGCTATTTACCAATAGATTATGTACAGCTACAGCGATCGGTTAGCTGCTCAGATAGCTGATGTTTGAAGTTGGTGAGGGAGATAAAAGTCTCCAACTTCAGCGATTTTTGCAATTCGTTCCAGTCACAGGCAGCAGAGTACTGGAACGAAAGGCGGCCGAATGAGGTGTTGGCTTTAGGGATGATCAATGAGATACACCTGCTGGAGCGCGTGCTACGGATGGGTGTTGCCATCGTGACCAGTAGGCTGAGATAAGGCGGAGCTTTGCCTAGCATGGCCTTGTAGATGACCTGGAGCCAGTGGGTCTGGCGACGAATATGTAGCGAGGGCCAGCCAACTAGAGCATACAAGTCGCAGTGGTGGGTAGTATAAGGTGCTTTAGTGACAAAACGGATGGCACTGTGATAAACTGCATCCAGTTTGCTGAGAAGAGTGTTGGAAGCAATTTTGTAGATGACATCGCCGAAGTCGAGGATTGGTAGGATAGTCAGTTTTACTAGGGTAAGCTTGGCAGCGTGAGTGAAGGAGGCTTTGTTGCGGAATAGAAAGCCGACTCTTGATTTGATTTTCGATTGGAGATGTTTGATATGGGTCTGGAAGGAGAGTTTGCAGTCTAGCCAGACACCTAGGTACTTATAGGTGTCCACATATTCAAGGTCGGTACCATCCAGTGTGGTGATGCTAGTCGGGCAAGCGGGTGCAGGCAGCGATCGGTTGAAAAGCATGCATTTGGTTTTACTAGCGTTTAAGAGCAGTTGGAGGCCACGGAAGGAGTGTTGTATGGCATTGAAGCTCGATTGGAGGTTAGATAGCACAGTGTCCAATGACGGGCCGAAAGTGTATAGAATGGTGTCGTCTGCGTAGAGGTGGATCAGGGAATCGCCCGCAGCAAGAGCAACATCATTGATATACACAGAAAAAAAGAGTCGGCCCGAGAATTGAACCCTGTGGCATCCCCATAGAGACTGCCAGAGGACTGGACAACATGCCCTCCGATTTGACACACTGAACTCTGTCTGCAAAGTAATTGGTGAACCAGGCAAGGCAGTCATCCGAAAAACCGAGGCTACTGAGTCTGCCGATAACAATATGGTGATTGACAGAGTCGAAAGCCTTGGCAAGGTCGATGAAGACGGCTGCACAGTACTGTCTTTTATCGATGGCGGTTATGATGTCGTTTAGTACCTTGAGTGTGGCTGAGGTGCACCCGTGACCGGCTCGGAAACCAGATTGCATAGCGGAGAAGGTTCGGTGGGATTCGAGATGGTCAGTGACCTGTTTGTTGACTTGGCTTTCGAAGACCTTAGATAGGCAGGGCAGAATGGATATAGGTCTGTAACAGTTTGGGTCCAGGGTGTCTCCCCCTTTGAAAAGGGGGATGACTGCGGCAGCTTTCCAATCCTTGGGGATCTCAGACGATATGAAAGAGAGGTTGAACAGGCTGGTAATAGGGGTTGCGACAATGGCGGCGGATAGTTTCAGAAATAGAGGGTCCAGATTGTCAAGCCCAGCTGATTTATACGGGTCCAGGTTTTGCAGCTCTTTCAGAACATCTGCTATCTGGATTTGGGTAAAGGAGAACCTGGAGAGGCTTGGGGAGGAGCTGCGGGGGGCCGGGCTGTTGGCCGAGGTAGGAGTAGCCAGGCGGAAGGCATGGCCAGCCGTTGAGAAATGCTTGTTGAAGTTTTCGATAATCATGGATTTGTCGGTGGTGACCTTGTTCCCTAGCCTCAGTGCAGTGGGCAGCTGGGAGGAGGTGCTCTTGTTCTCCATGGACTTCACAGTGTCCCAGAACTTTTTGGAGTTGGAGCTACAGGATGCAAACTTCTGCCTGAAGAAGCTGGCCTTAGCTTTCCTGACTGACTGCGTGTATTGGTTCCTGACTTCCCTGAACAGTTGCATATCGCGGGGACTGTTCGATGCTATTGCAGTCCGCCACAGGATGTTTTTGTGCTGGTCGAGGGCAGTCAGGTCTGGAGTGAACAAAGGGCTGTATCTGTTCTTAGTTCTGCATTTTTTGAACGGAGCATGCTTATCTAATATGGTGAGGAAGTTACTCTTAAAGAATGAGCAGGCATCCTCAACTGATGGGATGAGGTCAATGTCTTTCCAGGATACCCGGGCCAGGTCGATTAGAAAGGCCTACTCACAAAAGTGTTTTAGGGAGCGTTTGACAGTGATGAGGGGTGGTCGTTTGACTGCGGCACCGTAGCGGATACAGGCAATGAGGCAGTGGTCGCTGAGATCCTGGTTGAAGACAGCGGAGGTGTATTTGGAGGGCCAGTTGGTCAGGATGACGTCTATGAGGGTGCCCTTGCTTACAGAGTTAGGGTTGTACCTGGTGGGTTCCTTGATGATTTGTGTGAGATTGAGGGCATCTAGCTTAGATTGTAGGACTGCCGGGGTGTTAAGCACCCCGGCATGGGGCAACTGCTCGGCCTCTGACCGCAAGGCACTACAGAGGGTAGTGCATACGGCCCAGTACATCACTGGGGCCAATCTTCCTGCCATCCAGGACTTCTATACCAGGCGGTGTCAGAGGATGGCCCTACAAATTGCCAAAGACTCCAGCCATCCTAGTCCTAGACTGTTCTCTCTGCTACCACACGGCAAGAGGTACCGGAGCACCAAGTCTCGGTCCAACAGGCTTTTTAAAAGCTTCTACCCCCAAGCCATAAAGACTCCTAGGCAGGTAATCAAATGGCTACCTGATTTCATTGCACCCCCATTTTTAGGCTGCTGCTACTCTCTGTTTATTATCTATGCATAGTCACTTTAACTCAACCAACATGTACATATTACCTCAATTACCTTGACTAACCTGTACCCCTGCACATTGGTTCTGTACCAGTACCGCCTGTTTATAGCCTCACTACTGTTGTTTTATTGTTGCTCTTTAATTATTTGCAATTTCTTATTTGTTTATTGTAGTTTATTTTAGTAAAGACTTTCTTAACACTTATTTTTCTAAACTGCATTGATGGTTAATAGCTTGTAAGCATTTCACTCTACACCTGTTGTATTCGGGGCATGTACAAATTCAAATTTGATTTGATTTAATCTTATCTTTACATATACTAAATAATATATGTGTGAAATGAGTTTTGATTTAGAATGGACCATTATCATGCATCTGTTTCAGAACAGGAGCAGGGGAATAAATACATGTCATCTATGCACTTAAATAGATATTGTAGGCCTGGCCTATAGAAAGCTGATGGGATCCTATTTTTAGTAGACGGCATCACTCTGTTTTCTCACACAATTGCATAGCCTATTGACATGAGCTCATGGGCTCTCATGAAGTGTTTGATTACAGTACTGTCCCTATAATGATGAAGACACTCCACTGGCTTCAGGCTTGGATCAATACTATACTGTCCCTATAATGATGAAGACACTCCACTGGCTTCAGGCTTGGATCAATACTATACTGTCCCTATAATGATGAAGACACTCCACTGGCTTCAGGCTTGGATCAATACTATACTGTCCCTATAATGATGAAGACACTCCACTGGCTTCAGGCTTGGATCAATACTATACTGTCCCTATAATGATGAAGACACTCCACTGGCTTCAGGCTTGGATCAATACTATACTGTCCCTATAATGATGAAGACACTCCACTGGCTTCAGGCTTGGATCAATACTATACTGTCCCTATAATGATGAAGACACTCCACTGGCTTCAGGCTTGGATCAATACTATACTGTCCCTATAATGATGAAGACACTCCACTGGCTTCAGGCTTGGATCAATACTATACTGTCCCTATAATGATGAAGACACTCCACTGGCTTCAGGCTTGGATCAATACTATACTGTCCCTATAATGATGAAGACACTCCACTGGCTTCAGGCTTGATCAATACTATACTGTCCCTATAATGATGAAGACACTCCACTGGCTTCAGGCTTGGATCAATACTATACTGTCCCTATAATGATGAAGACACTCCACTTGGAGGCTTGGATCAATACTATACTGTCCCTATAATGATGAAGACACTCCACTGGCTTCAGGCTTGGATCAATACTATACTGTCCCTATAATGATGAAGACAGGCTTCAGGCTTGGATCAATACTATACTGTCCCTATAATGATGAAGACACTCCACTGGCTTCAGGCTTGGATCAATACTATACTGTCCCTATAATGATGAAGACACTCCACTGGCTTCAGGCTTGGATCAATACTATACTGATGAAGCTTCAGGCTTGGATCAATACTATACTGTCCCTATAATGATGAAGACACTCCACTGGCTTCAGGCTTGGATCAATACTATACTGTCCCTATAATGATGAAGACTATACTGTCCCTCCACTGGCTTCAGGCTTGGATCAATACTATACTGTCCCTATAATGATGAAGACACTCCACTGGCTTCAGGCTTGGATCAATACTATACTGTCCCTATAATGATGAAGACACTCCACTGGCTTCAGGCTTGGATCAATACTATACTGTCCCTATAATGATGAAGACACTCCACTGGCTTCAGGCTTGGATCAATACTATACTGTCCCTATAATGATGAAGACACTCCACTGGCTTCAGGCTTGGATCAATACTATACTGTCCCTATAATGATGAAGACATCAATCCACTGAAGGCTTCAGGCTTGGATCAATACTATACTGTCCCTATAATGATGAAGACACTCCACTGGCTTCAGGCTTGGATCAATACTATACTGTCCCTATAATGATGAAGACACTCCACTGGCTTCAGGCTTGGATCAATACTATACTGTCCCTATAATGATGAAGACACTCCACTGGCTTCAGGCTTGGATCAATACTATACTGTCCCTATAATGATGAAGACACTCCACTGGCTTCAGGCTTGGATCAATACTATACTGTCCCTATAATGATGAAGACACTCCACTGGCTTCAGATCAATACACTCCACTGGCTTCAGGCTTGGATCAATACTATACTGTCCCTATAATGATGAAGACACTCCACTGGCTTCAGGCTTGGATCAATACTATACTGTCCCTATAATGATGAAGACACTCCACTGGCTTCAGGCTTGGATCAATACTATACTGTTCCTATAATGATGAAGACACTCCACTGGCTTCAGGCTTGGATCAATACTATACTGTCCCTATAATGATGAAGTCACTCCACTGGCTTCAGGCTTGGATCAATACTATACTGTTCCTATAATGATGAAGACACTCCACTGGCTTCAGGCTTGGATCAATACTATACTGTTCCTATAATGATGAAGACACTCCACTGGCTTCAGGCTTGGCTCAGTAATACTGCCACCCAGATCTCTCCGTATTAGCTGTCTAGCTTTGTGATGGAGATTGAGAACCTTTAAGATGAGTAAAAGTGGAGAGCGTGTTTGATATGATAGTTGTTTATGACAGGAACCCCGTTTTGAGAGTGATTGTTGGCTCTAGCTCTGAGAGCATATGCTGATTCTGTCTTTGTCTGTGTCACCCAGAACAGATCTACTGTAATGTTATTGTATGTTATTAGAAGAGGATGATATCATACTGTACTGTGTTATTAGAAGAGGATGATGTCATACTGTACTTTGTTATTAGAAGAGGATGATGTCATACTGTACTGTATTATTAGAAGAGGATGATATCATACTGTACTGTATTATTAGAAGAGGATGATATCATACTGTACTGTGTTATTAGAAGAGGATGATGTCATGCTGTACTGTGTTAGAAGAGGATTATCTCCTACTGTACTGTATTATTAGAAGAGGATGATATCATACTGTACTGTGTTATTAGAAGAGGATGATGTCATGCTGTACTGTGTTAGAAGAGGATTATCTCCTACTGTACTGTATTATTAGAAGAGGATGATATCATACTGTACTGTATTATTAGAAGAGGATGATATCATACTGTACTGTATTATTAGAAGAGGATGATATCATACTGTACTGTATTATTAGAGGAGGATGATGTCATACTGTACTGTATTATTAGAAGAGGATGATATCATACTGTACTGTGTTATTAGAAGAGGATGATATCATACTGTACTGTATTATTAGAAGAGGATGATATCATACTGTACTGTATTATTAGAGGAGGATGATGTCATACTGTACTGTATTATTAGAAGAGGATGATATCATACTGTACTGTATTATTAGAAGATGATATCATACTGTACTGTGTTATTAGAAGAGGATGAGTGAAAACATGGCTAGGAGCAGCAGTTTTTTATTTTTGTATTCAAGAGTGGGACAGGCAGTAAAGGAGTAGTACACTATTTTACAACATGATGTTAGATGGTTCATCACCCAGAATGTAGTCCATGGGCCAGGAGAAATTGTAATCTATGGTTCGGTTTTCTTTAAACAGCCACTACAAACTTCAGCTAACTAGAGCCACAGTTAGTTTAAAATCTATGGAATTTATTTAAAAGGCCAAATCATCTTTACATAACATCAAACCAAATATGGAGTTGATTTGAGGAGATTTCAGGTGATATTGGTCACATGCCATATTTCTTCCATTCATTTTTAGCTAGTGGTGCCTAAAGTTACCTGGGCCTGATTTGAGGACCTGATTGAGTGGCTGGAAACAATCATTCATTAGACAGCAGCACAGTGAAAATACAGGCTGGTTGAACACCTCAGAGACCACCTCTGG
Organism: Oncorhynchus nerka; assembly: GCF_034236695.1. Lineage (NCBI taxonomy): Eukaryota > Metazoa > Chordata > Actinopteri > Salmoniformes > Salmonidae > Oncorhynchus > Oncorhynchus nerka. Next base: position 14,521,706 of record NC_088404.1, on the reverse strand, counting down.
CCAGGAAATACAGGAATGAGAACAGTCCATTTAACAGTTTATTAGATTGTAGCACAGTGTACAGATGTAGGGTCTTAATTTGAGTAACAAGAAATGTGAATTATTAAGTGGATTATAATTAATGGATTTTTTCTAAAAGTTGATCAGTGTTTTGTGAAGGAAAATTAGGTCTGACATTTCTAAGTGGAAATTACAAACTTCAGAAGCCTTCCGTGGAAGGGGTTCGAGATGGAACCCAAAACGGTTCTGCCTGGAACAAAAAAGGTTCCAAGGCAGGTCATAGATTTATGTATTATAAAGGTTATATTGGTTATAAATAGCACCCTTTTCTCGAAGAGTGTACAGTACATCTGTTATACAGGATGGTTGGAATTACCACCAGAGACCTCCAAGCAGGAAATACTGTGCTGGAATCAGTCCATAAAACCCGGTTGAAATACCACCAGAGACCTCCAAGCAGGAAATACTGTGCTGGAATCAGTCCATAAAACCTGGTTGAAATACCACCAGAGAACTCTGAGCAGGAAATACTGTGCTGGAATCAGTCCATAAAACCTGGTTGAAACACCACAAGAGAACTCTGAGCAGGAAATACTGAAAAACTACTGAAGATATATAATCACCGTCAATCTCAGTCAAACCTCAATACTTTGCCAAGTTTTGCCGGGTTGTTGCATTTCGATTTTAAGGGTTGTGGTTTTACACTGAAGTTGAGTCATGGAGTGATGAAGATATGCTGCATTTCAGATGAGCTTGATGATGGAGAGTTGTTTCCATGGGGATAAGGATTTGTTACAATTATATTTTAGGGTTGTAATGTTCTATTTCTGTCCAGTCATTGAGTGTTGAAGTGATGTTGACCTTGCCTGAGTTCATATCAGCTTGATAGTGAGTTGTTATTGAGAGATGTAACGTCTGATGGAATGTGTTCTGTTACAGCTGTATTTTAGGGTTGTGATGTTACATTGACTCCTGAAGGTTCATGTTGAACTGACTCCCAGGTGTATTGTCCTCTGTTTTGCAGGTGAACCAGGAAAATGTTGTGAAGGTGGGCCACAAACAGGTGGTCAATACGATCCGACACGGGGGCAACCGGCTCATCATCAAAGTGGTGACAGTTAGCAGGAATCTGGACCCTGATGACACGGCCAGGAAGAAAGGTAAGCCTCTTATCCTCTCTGTTTCTCACCTTGCTGCTCTGTCCTACACCACCTGGCCAGTGGGATCAATGTCTGATCGGTTGGGATGAATCCACAGTGAGGGTCCCAGCTGGTCCTCAAACCAGAGCTGGGTTCAAATACTATTTGAAATAATTTGAAATACTTAATCTGTCCTCGATTTAGCTTGCCTGGCTTAATGGACCAATAGATAGACCCAAAACATTAAACCCCATACTTCAGGCAGGCTAGAGCAAACGCTCAAAGTTTTTTTTAAATATTTCAAATAGTATTTGAATCCAGGTGGTTCTAAACCGTGGTGGCCCATCCTTGTACTGTAATGTAACAGGAAGCTGTCTGCTGACTGCTAGAAGAATATTGACTGGTGCTTTTTAGCCTTGAAGTTGGGACAGTGGTTTTACAGTTTGGGGCATTCAAAGTTAACCTGTACTGCAGCACAGGTCCAATTCAAAGTGCACTGTTTTTATTTTACTTTTATTTTACTAGGCAAGTCAGTTAAGAACAAATTCTTATTTTCCATGACGGCCTAGGAACAGTGGGTTAACTGCCGGTTCAGGGGCAGAACGACAGATTTGTACCTTGTCAGCTCGGGGATTCGAAATTGCAACCTTCCGGTTACTAGTCCAACGCTCTAACCACTAGGCTACCCTGCCGCCCCACTGTCAGGGGCATATTTGGGAAATTTATTTTTAGATGTTTTTGTTAGAAGATTGCTACTGAACTTGGCGCTTGCATGGCATCACCCTGCTTGATTGGTGTCACCCTGTGAGACTTGTGACGTTGTCACATGAACAATCCGGCGTTGCTGTAGCACAGGCATTTAAAAAAAGTTTGCCTGCTTTTAAAACATCCCTGTCTACCGCTGGAGGCTACTGAGGGGAGGACGGCTTATGATAATGGCTGGAACGAAGCGAATGGAACTGCATCAACCACATTGATACCATTCCACTCCAGCCATTACCACGAGTCCATCCTCTTCAATTAAGGAGTCACCAAACTCCTGTTCTGTCTATTATAAATCACACACTTGGGGCCTGTACGGGATGATGTAACATTACAGAACTCTCAGATAGAAATGTATAATGTAGAACATACATTATTTTCTGTCAGATAGAGCGGACTCTGTTCTATCACATCCTTGAATATACCTGTGCTTTTGTGTGTTGTGTCATTGCAGTGGCCACACCTCCACGTAGGACTCCTCCCGCTGCCCTGTCCATGGCCATGCGCTCCAAATCCATGACCTCAGAGCTGGAGGAGCTAGGTAGGAATCAGCAAAGCGTCCTCCATATACCTGTGGACCTGTGAGAATAGAATTCCAAGAGATCAAATGCATTTTTTATGCTTGTGGTTTGTTCTATGTGTGTTTGTTTAGTGATTTGATTATCAGGAAAACCTTTTTAAAAGTAACTGTGCACTCCTGATTTTTTTTCAATACCTGCCTCTACAGTGGACAAAGGTATGCAGTATACCGTGGCTAGTGTTTGGTCACAGCTGCACGCATCTCACTGTTTAGCTTTTTTTATTCTCTCATTTTTAAATGTTCATTTACGTCATTTAAGAGATGACTATATTTATTCTTCTTTGAAGGGGCTTGAACAATTATGTACTTTGTAAAAAGGCACAAAGCTATTCTGCTCTGTAGGGTTTGATCTGAAGAGAGCTGGAGAGAACATGTGAAGGACAGTGCTGAATCATCTAAAGTGATAAAGAGATCATTAGCCAGCATGACTGATCGTTTTGAACTGTTTTCAACCATCATAACAATTGCATAATTCCACGCCATGTCATCATACATTTCATTTAATACGCTTTCAAAATATATATTATTAATTTACTTAGACATTTAATTGATTGTTTGATTGATTTACCTCAGAGCTGTATGTAAATAGCTTTGATTTAACTCACCTTTTGAAAAGCTTTTATCTTATTGCTGACTTGTGTCGCTTACAACTGTTCTGCAGTAGATGTCTTTTGAAGGGCCGGTCATAGAAATATCATGATTGGACCGATCATTCTATGTCTATGGGATTACTGGTCATTCTATGTCTATGGGATTACTGGTCATTCTATGTCTATGGGATTACTGGTCATTCTATGTCTATGGGATTACTGGTCATTCTATGTCTATGGGATTACTGGTCATTCTATGTCTATGGGATTACTGGTCATTCTATGTCTGGGATTACTGGTCATTCTATGTCTATGGGATTACTGGTCATTCTATGTCTATGGGATTACTGGTCATTCTATGTCTATGGGATTACTGGTCATTCTATGTCTATGGGATTACTGGTCATTCTATGTCTGGGATTACTGGTCATTCTATGTCTATGGGATTACTGGTCATTCTATGTCTATGGGATTACTGGTCATGTTATGTCTATGGGATTACTGGTCATTCTATGTCTATGGGATTACTGGTCATTCTATGTCTATGGGATCACTGGTCATTCTATGTCTATGGGATTACTGGTCATTCTATGTCTATGGGATTACTGGTCATTCTATGTCTATGGGATTACTGGTCATTCTATGTCTATGGGATTACTGGTCATTCTATGTCTGGGATTACTGGTCATTCTATGTCTATGGGATTACTGATCATTCTATGTCTATGGGATTACTGGTCATTCTATGTCTATGGGATTACTGGTCATTTTATGTCTATGGGATTACTGGTCATTCTATGTCTATAGGATTACTGGTCATGTTATGTCTATGGGATTACTGGTCATTCTATGTCTATGGGATCACTGGTCATTTTATGTCTATGGGATTACTGGTCATTCTATGTCTATGGGATTACTGGTCATTCTATGTCTATGGGATTACTGGTCATTCTATGTCTATTGGATTACTGGTCATTCTATGTTTTTTTGTCTATGGGATTACTGGTCATTCTATGTTTTTTGTCTATGGGATTACTGGTAATTCTATGTCTATGGGATTACTGGTCATTCTATGACTTTGTATATAGGATTACTGGTCATTCTGTCTTTTGTCTATGGGATTACTGGTCATTCTATGTCTTTGTCTATGGGGCAAGTGGTATGTTTGGAAGCTTGTATACAATTGCTTAATGAAAATACAACTAGGCCTGTAGTGGTCAGTAGTGGTTATAATATAATTCAGTTTTAAATGACAATATTACACTGTTTTTGCATAATAGCCTGTGTTGATAGTGAGAGATTATTTTGTTGATTACTTTTGATCATCTGCTATATAAATTCTTTCTATTTTCTCATTTGTAAGCCACTTTGAGGAAAAAGATGGGTGGTAAGTGTGATCGGCATGCTTTATACAGTACATATACAAAACAACTGATGTTATTTTGACTTGATTTACTAGATACCTATTTGTTTACGATTGTGTTCAATTAGATTGAATGCTATATACTTGATGATATGTTCTCTCACTCACTAGATCATTAGCTAGACACTGAGTGGACAAAACATTAAGAACACCTGTTCCTTCCATGACATAGACTGACTAGGTGAACACTATGATCCCTTATTGATGTCACTTGTTAAATCCACTTCAATCAGTATAGATGAAGGGAGAAGACATGTTAAATAAGGATGTTTAAACCTTGAGACAATTGAGACATGAATTGTGTATGTGTGCCATTCAGAGGGTGAATGGGCAAGACAAAAGGTGCAAGTTCCTTTTGAAAGGGCATGGTAGTAGGTGCCAGGTGTACCAATTTGTGTCAAGAACTGCAACGCTACTGGGTTTTTCACGCTCAGCAGTTTCCCATGTGTATCAAGAATGGTTCACCACCCAAAGGACAACCAGCCAACTTGACACAAATGTGGGAAGCATTGGAGTCAACATGGGCCAGCATCCCTGTGGAAAGCTTTCGACACCTTCTAGAATCCGTGCACCAATGAATTGGGGGGGGAACTCAATATTAGAAAGGTGTTTCTAATGTTTGGTATACTCAGTGTACTTTACATGCACGCTCACTGGACTTTAGAGGGCATTTAGCGGGTATGAAGGTGAACTAGTGTTTGTTGTCTAGGGGTTGTAACCTAAACAGGGGTGTCGTAAAAATGAAGAGCATATGAAAATGCCCTTCTGAACAAGAGCCTTTTTAAACACTAACTTTTCACAGCAAAGCCTACGTACTTCAGTTCAATGTGAGAGCGCAGTGTGAGAGCGCAGTGCTATTCTCATGCATTATTCATGGTTCTGGCCCTCTTTTAGACAGTTATGCAAGATCAGGAAAAAGCAACAGCAGAGATCTTGTATGTGTCCAAAAGTGCACTCTTTTCCCTATATAGTCCACTACTTTTGCCCAAAACCCTATGGGCTCTGGTCAAAAGTAGTGCACTATAAAGGGAATTAGGGTGTCATTTGGGATTAGGATGCATCCCTCTACTTTAACCACAGATTTGTAACATTCTAAAATGGTTGTAGTGTTTTCTGTAATGATAAAATGATCTGAAACACCTTTATGGGATAATAACTAGAAGACTTAGAGTTAATGCACAACAGTCAGCTGCGTATATCAAAGAGTAGGTAGCTGCCTTCTCAGAATACACTACAGACTTAACTTTAAGGGCACAACACTGTTATACAATGGGCCCATTACAAATAGGCATTTGACTCATACTCGTACAGAAACAAGATGTTGCCATGGCAATAATGCTGCATAGAGTACAGTGCATTGTCAACTATAGCAGGAGAGCATTCTACCTGCAAAAAATATTATATACACTTAGAAAAAAGGGTTCTTTGGTTGACCCCACAGGAGCACCTTTTCCTCTGAAAAGGGTTCTACATGGAACCCAAAAAGGGTTCTTCAAAGGGTTCTCCTATGGGTACAGCCAAAGAACCCTTTTAGATTCTAGATAGCACCTTTTTTTTCTAAGAGTGTACAGTCCTGCTGCTGCCTAGTGTTAGGCACATTATTCAGCTGTAACAGCCTCGCTCTGTGTTCACTACTTCACACCAGAACACTGGAGATTTGCCGCAATGCTTCTAGAAGTCTAGAATGCATGTTGACACCAGACACTGAGGTGTCTTAGAATGTGTGGCTTCTTCACATCAATCCACCAGGGTTCTTTACTGTATCAGCGGATGTGACAGAGAAAGAGACCGCTATAGCTGGGTGGCCAGTGTTGGTGAGAATGCTTTTAGACAGCACTGGAATCTTCTCCATCTTAATCATACAGTACACGCATGGTCAAGTCTGTGAGCTTAGTATGCAGACAGAAGGATCAGAGTATTACTGTATGAAGCCGTTTTGTCAAAAGGGGTATAAACAGAGATAACAATCATGTTTATAATTTGTCATACACTGTGTCTTTCGATAAAGGTTATTAATACACTAATAGCAGACAATGTGCATCAAACATAAACAGCTCTTGCTTAGCAGGTTAGCCTTTTTCATCATGAATCTTGTTCTGGAGGCAGCTCTGCAGAGTGGTCACTAGCTAGCACAGCCACAAAGTCTAAAATCTGATTTTAAACATAACCCTAACCTTAACCACACTGCAAACCTTAATGCTTAACCCTAACCTTATTTTCATGAATTTTTACAATATAGCCCATTTCAACTTTGCAGCTGGCCTATCTAAAGGGAAATTACTCAGTTCTACCTTCAGGACAAAACTCATGACACTAAATGTCAACCTGCTCTTGGTTAGATTTAATTCACTAATAATGTATTTCATGAAGACAGTAGGATGTAGCATATAGTCCTCTCTCCTCAGTTCACAGGTTTTTGACAGCAGTGAGAGAGAAGGGTGTTTGAATGTATAAACAGAGTAACTATAGATATCGTATGGATGTCCCTATCTGAACTGCCTTTTCTTCCTGTTCTAGATGATCAGTCTTCAGATAATGAGCATCTAAAGAAGAGGATTGTATTCTCAGTCACTCTAAGTAATCGTCCCATGCATGGGAGCGCTCAAAAAAGAAAGAAAAAAATGAAAAAACACGAGCATGTTGGTTGTGCAGTTGCCGCTGAACCATAGCCTGGTCCAGATCAGTTTGTGCCGTCTTACCAACTTCTTGTCACTCATTGTCAATTATTTAAGGTTTGCGTCTTAAACGGCACCCTAACTCATATAGTCCACTACTTTTAAACAGAGCCCTATGGGCCCTGGTCAAAAGTAGTGGACTGGATAGGGGATAGGATGCCATTTAGGATGCAACCAAGGAGTTAAAAACAGACCAAAATGGCTAAATCATAGAACCAAAAGAAAGTGATAGCTAGCTTGCACGGCTTTAACTTTGACCAATGTCATTGTGACTATTTCTGTTCCCTTTTCCTTTATGCTCGGTTTGATTTCCCATTCTGACTGACGGAGTGGATTGTCATTGGCTGAGATGATGGCTCATTTTGGCTTGGAGACAGATGTAGAGTGTAGGCTATGGTATCCTATACTCACAGTGGAGCGGTGTCTGTCTCTCTGTCTGTCTTTGTGTTCCAGATAAAGTGGAAGAGAACATGCCTCCTCAGAAGCCCACGTGGGACAACTCTAACACTGACATAAGGGTCGCAAACACGGTCAAAACGCGGCCCAACAGCAGGTGCTTGGCCATGAACCCAGAGATGAATGTAAGTATAACCACTAACCAGGCTTTACTCTACTACTATCTACACTGCTCTGTTGTGCGGTATGCATATGCATTTCATTATTGTGTGTGTAGTTTGATATGTGACACTGGAGTAAGACCATAGAGATCTATGCTGCGAGAATGCTGATGGGTGCACCATTGCCTGTTGCAATTTACTGCTCTAAGCTGGCTGGTTAAGGAAGTGCATGATGGACTTCATCTGTTAGGAGGTGTTCATGGTTCTGATGGACTTCATCTGTTAGGAGGTGTTCATGGTTCTGATGGACTTCATCTGTTAGGAGGTGTTCATGGTCCTGATGGACTTCATCTGTTAGGAGGTGTTCATGGTTCTGATGGACTTCATCTGTTAGGAGGTGTTCATGGTTCTGATGGACTTCATCTGTTAGGAGGTGTTCATGGTTCTGAGGGACTTCATCTGTTAGGAGGTGTTCATGGTTCTGATGGACTTCATCTGTTAGGAGGTGTTCATGGTTCTGATGGACTTCATCTGTTAGGAGGTGTTCATGGTCCTGATGGACTTCATCTGTTAGGAGAGGTTCATGGTCCTGATGGACTTCATCTGTTAAGAGGTGTTCATGGTTCTGATGGACTTCATCTGTTAAGAGGTGTTCATGGTTCTGATGGACTTCATCTGTTAGGAGGTGTTCATGGTTCTGATGGACTTCATCTGTTAAGAGGTGTTCATGGTTCTGATGGACTTCATCTGTTAGGAGGTGTTCATGGTTCTGATGGACTTCATCTGTTAAGAGCTGTTCATGGTTCTGATGGACTTCATCTGTTAGGAGCTGTTCATGGTTCTGATGGACTTCATCTGTTAAGAGGTGTTCATGGTTCTGATGGACTTCATCTGTTAGGAGGTGTTCATGGTTCTGATGGACTTCATCTGTTAAGAGCTGTTCATGGTTCTGATGGACTTCATCTGTTAGGAGGTGTTCATGGTTCTGATGGACTTCATCTGTTAAGAGCTGTTCATGGTTCTGATGGACTTCATCTGTTAGGAGGTGTTCATGGTTCTGATGGACTTCATCTGTTAGGAGGTGTTCATGGTTCTGATGGACTTCATCTGTTAGGAGGTGTTCATGGTTCTGATGGACTTCATCTGTTAAGAGGTGTTCATGGTTCTGATGGACTTCATCTGTTAGGAGGTGTTCATGGTTCTGATGGACTTCATCTGTTAAGAGCTGTTCATGGTTCTGATGGACTTCATCTGTTAGGAGCTGTTCATGGTTCTGATGGACTTCATCTGTTAAGAGGTGTTCATGGTTCTGATGGACTTCATCTGTTAGGAGGTGTTCATGGTTCTGATGGACTTCATCTGTTAAGAGCTGTTCATGGTTCTGATGGACTTCATCTGTTAGGAGGTGTTCATGGTTCTGATGGACTTCATCTGTTAGGAGGTGTTCATGGTTCTGATGGACTTCATCTGTTAGGAGCTGTTCATGGCCCTGACCTGCTTCTCAACTAATATTTAGGTTTAAACAGCTTCATGTTCTTACTTTTCCATGAGATCTTTCACAAGTTGACCTGCAGCAGAGGACAAATAAATGTGTTTGGTTAATAACCTCTTACACTCGTGGAAATTGCCCAATATGGGGGATAGGGCTAAATTGACATGTTTCTTACGGAATAAATATTTAAAGCGTATGCGTAACCATGGTAGCAATTAAAAGGGAACAGTTTGGAGATTATGGGAAAATGATTAGTCCATAGTTGAGGACACAACAGTTCACCTGACACAAGACTAACTCCAAACATTAACACTGTTGATTTTATAAGCATTTTACATTTACTGTACTTTTCGCTGCATTTGTTGATAACAAAATGTAAAAAAATATCTGGATACAATCAAATCAAATTTTATTTGTCACATACACATGGTTAGCAGATGTTAATGCGAGTGTAGCGAAATGCTTGTGCTTCTAGTTCCGACAATGCAGTAATAACCAACAAGTAATCTAACTAACAATTCCAAAACTACTGTCTTATACACAGTGTAAGGGGATAAAGAATATGTACATAAAGATATATGAATGAGTGATGGTACAGAGCAGCATAGGCAAGATACAGTAGATGGTATCGAGTACAGTATATACATATGAGATGAGTATGTAAACAAAGTGGCATAGTTAAAGTGGCTAGTGATACATGTATTACATAAGGATGCAGTAGATGATATAGAGTACAGTATATACGTATGCATATGAGATGAATAATGTAGGGTAAGTAACATTATATAAGGTAGCATTGTTTAAAGTGGCTAGTGATATATTTTACATCATTTCCCATCAATTCCCATTATTAAAGTGGCTGGAGTTGATTCAGTGTGTTGGCAGCAGCCACTCAATGTTAGTGGTGGCTGTTTAACAGTCTGATGGCCTTGAGATAGAAGCTGTTTTTCAGTCTCTCGGCCCCAGCTTTGATCCACCTGTACTGACCTCGCCTTCTGGATGATAGTGGGGTGAACAGGCAGTGGCTCGGGTGGTTGTTGTCCTTGATGATATTTATGGCCTTCCTGTAACATCGGGTGGTGTAGGTGTCCTGGAGGGCAGGTAGTTTGCCCCCGGTGATGCGTTGTGCAGACCTCACTACCCTCTGGAGAGCCTTACGGTTGTGGGCGGAGCAGTTGCCGTACCAGGCGGTGATACAGCCCGCCAGGATGCTCTCGATTGTGCATCTGTAGAAGTTTGTGAGTGCTTTTGGTGACAAGCCGAATTTCTTCAGCCTCCTGAGGTTGAAGAGGCGCTGCTGCGCCTTCTTCACGATGCTGTCTGTGTGAGTGGACCAATTCAGTTTGTCTGTGATGTGTATGCCGAGGAACTTAAAACTTGCTACCCTCTCCACTACTGTTCCATCGATGTGGATAGGGGGGTGTTCCCTCTGCTGTTTCCTGAAGTCCACAATCATCTCCTTAGTTCAATAACATGATAATAATATTCTTGGAAAATTTGGGGTACAGTAGGTGCAACATAAAAGTGAGAGGTCTAACTGGTGTTTCCAAGTGGCCACACACCTCTCCAAAGTGTGCACAGTTCATAATGCATTTCAATGAATTTTTATGACTCCAAGCTATGCCATTGAGGAACTAGAGCAAGCACACTTGTAGTTGTTTTGTTTGGAATCTAGCCCTGCATCCCCGCCTTCACACAGTTACTGTTGTTGTTTACTCAATCCATAAACGGCCATTATAAATTTGAAATCTGGGTCAGGTAAGCATCATTTTTAATCTTGCTCTCTTGCCAACATGACGAGCTAAATTAGAAAGTACATTGTTAGGCTTTCACAAGGCAATTCGGAGAAGCAGGTCTTCATTTTGATGCGCATAGAATGGAGTCATGAGTGCATTCAGGTGTGGTCCACTGCACACTTCCTTCACAATACAACAAACAGTCTCATTCTGTTCAGAACAACACAGGCTATGACGCCAGGTCATCTTGTAACTGGACATCTAACATAGTCATCATAAACATTGACACTGTATATTACATCAGTTGTATGATATGGAAATGTGAATACAATTTAATTTTATTTGAAATCTGCCATTTTCAACCCGTATATGGGTACGAATGTAAAGGGCTATGAAATAAATGAGAAATAAAATGAAAGGAAATGTACATCAACAATCATTCTAACTGATCTATAAACTGATGGACTGTTTCCCATGCAGGCTCAGTCTCTTCTCCTCTCTTTGTTACAGTCCATGTGTGAGAGCCAGGACGTGTCGATGCAGACCCAGACCCAGCCCAGAGAGCCAGGCAGCCCCAGAGGTCGAGGCCCCTTCCTGGGGGTGCCAAACAGACAGGGGACCATGAGACGACAAAAGTCCATAGGAACATCTGGTAACTACATCTCAACATGTTTCTGTCCATGCTAAATATTTAATCTGCATACATACTGTACAGCACACGCTTATATACAGTACACAGACATGCACAGGCATGCACAGGCATGCACAGGCGTGCACAGGCATGCACACTCACACACACATCTGTATTCAATTACCTTTTTCCCGCACACACACCCTTCAATTCTATAATTGCTGTTAATGTAAAGTAATAGTCAACGTATGTTTCTTTTTCAGGAATAACAGAAGAGGATGCCCCTCAGTTCCTGACCCCTCCCATGTTGAAATTCACCAGGAGCCTATCAATGCCGGACACAACAGAGGACATCCCACCCCCTCCCGCTATCTCCCCTCCATCTCCCCCTTACAACAACGACCCCAACCCCCAGGGCAGAGGCTATGGCACTATCAGACACACTGTTCCCAAAGGCACTGCCCCTGAGCGAGGAGGGGACCCCAACACGGGCGGCAGTGACGGATGGAGGGAACACCCAGAGCCCCAGTCGGAACAGTATCAGTCTGAGGACCACCACCACCACCATGGTAGCCAGAGTCCAGGCCAAGGCCTCACAGCCCAGCAGAGCTTCCTGAACCGCAGGGCCCAGATCCCAGAGAACCCATACTCAGACCTGGGGAAGATGGGCAACCTGGGCCTGTTTGCCCCCAACAAACCTCAGAGGAGGAAGGGCATGCTGATGAAGCAGAACAAGATTGAGGACAGCCCAGAGAAGACCTGCACCATTAAAATCCCAACCATCATCATCAAGGAGCCGTCTACATCCAGCAGTGGGAAGAGCAGCCAGGGCAGCAGCATGGAGATAGAGACTGGATCCCATGACCACCCGGGACAACTCCGTCCGGACGACGGACACAACCCCAGCAGTCCCTTTGCCACGGCCATGGCGGGCGCAGTGCGGGAACGTGAGATGAGGATGGTGGATTCTCACCAGAACTCCCCATCCTACAGGTTCACCGACCAGGGTGAAGAAGACTCGTCTCCTGCGCCTGCGCCTCGCCTCCGCCACTCCAAGTCCATTGACGAGGGAATGTTCAGTAGTGACGAGCGCCTGCGTCGCCTCATGGCCCCACCTGCCTCACTACTCAGCATCCCCAGAAGAGGGGGTAACGTTACGGTCTTCAACACCCCGGAGACCACTGTTGTGAGAGAGCCACTCCACACGCGCACTGGCCACCACAGCCCGGTCAGTCTGCCCGCCAAGACCTATACCTCCAGTAGTGGGCGCTACGTCCACCCAGTCACAGGGAAGCCTTTGGACCCCAACTCCCCTCTGGCCCTGGCTCTGGCTGCACGGGACCGGGCCATGAGAGAGCAGTCCCAGCCACTCCCGCTGAAGACCGAACCACCTAAACCTGACTTGAACAAGCCTCTGTTCATCGACACCAAGCTGAGGACCGGCATGGGCGCAAATTTCTCCTCGACTGCCACCATGGGTCGACCGGGCAGGGCGGGGCTTCGTAGGCAGATGACAGAGGCAAAGTACGAGACAGAGTCCAAATACGACCACCCGTTGGCCAAAGACAAGGACAATAGTCTATCCCGTCCTCAGAGAGAAGAGGAGAAGAAGAACATGTTGATAGACATTGGTGACACGTCTCAGCAGAAGTCACCTGGGTTGCTGATGGTCCACACCACTGACGAGAACAACCTGTCTGAGGGGGCGGTCAGTCCAGACAGCACCCCCAGTGAGCTCCGGGACCCCAACCAACCTAACATCCTCAAAATGGCCTCCCCTAACCCCCATAACCCTCACTCTATGGGCCCTGGACCCAGAGGTAGTAAGACCATGATCACCGTCACCTCAGTGGACGAGCCGGTCAAACTACCCTTCGGTATCCCCCCTCCACCCTGCGTTCCCTCCGTGGACATCGACGATGAGTTCTTTGCTGACCCATTGCCACCGCCGCTCGAGTTCGCCAACAGCTTTGACATCCCAGAGGACCAAAAGGGGGCGATCGCTGAGCTCCTGAAACAGCAACGAAACGCTGGCAGGGCACCATCGTCTCTAGCCCCCTTCTATCCCTATCACGGTAACACCCCAGGCCACCCTGACCAGACTATGATCAAACGGCCTGCGGTGCTCACCAACTGTACGCCCCCTTGCTTCCCCCACGCCCTCTTGGAGAGCTACGATCCTATCAGTGACTCTGGCATTGATGTGGAGCCGGACAGCCGCAGTATTGGAGACCCCCAGCTGGAGACTACAAGCACTATGTCCACCGTATCCAGTATCTCCACGCTGTCGTCCGAGGGTGGCGAGGTGCTGGACAACACATGTACAGTCTATGCAGACAGACAGGCCTTTCTGGTGGACCGGACTTCAAAGTCAAGAACCAGGCAACCTGCCGCAAACAAGAGCAACGCACTTTACAAGGACCCTGCCTTGATGGATAGAGAGGAGAACATAAGAACTTTTGCCGCACCTTCCTCCATCCCACCGCCTCCCCCCGGGGCCAGCGTCTCCTCAGAGCCCCCCAGAACACCAACTCAAAGAACCTCCAAGTTATGGGGAGACCCTCCAGGCTCTAACCCCCAGGACATGCAGAACAAGGACAGGACACCAAAGCCAGGAGAGGGGATAGACTCTTCTTCCTCAGGATGTAGGACTGTTTTTGGATCAAGGTAGGCTACTCCATGTGTGTGTGTGTGTGTGTTCTGCCAGAGAGCAGAAGGAGTTGCCTAGCAACCTAATAATGAGAGCAGCAGCCTTGAGGAGTAGATGAGCAACAACGTCATGCCAGTCTGATTATCATAGAGACCAAACCGCCACAGCGCTTTCCTCTGAAGGAAGGGGTGAGCGGTGTGTCACTGTGTGTCGCTAGCAGCACGGTTCAAAATAGCACAGAGATTGCGTGCCAAATGGCACCCTATTCCCTACTTAGTGCACCAGGGCCCATAGGGGAATAGGGAATAGTGTGCCATTTGAGATGCCTCCACAGTTTGTTTTAACAGGGGTGGATGGTGTGTGTGTAACCTGTCTCTCAATCGTCTGTCATTTCAACTAACCCAGAGTTGGTCAAATATCAATGGGCCTTTCTCGTCAGTTAACGCTCCTCTTCATTCCTCTACCAGTCACCGCAGATCAGTAGAAGTAGATTGTCATCGTAGACTAGATATGAATGTGTGTGTATACATTGAGGCTCCAACAGATGTAGGCTATGGAGTGGTGTATGTGTGGGATGTAATGATTGTAGGCTGTTATTGTGTAATTGGTATGAATGCATATTTGTGTGTATTTAAAACACTTTTGTGTATGCAGGTCACTGTCTGTACGTTTGTTTATCGCTGCGCGTACGGTATGTCTATTTGTGTAACTGGCATATATCTTGTTTGTACAGCAGGCTACGTAAGCCGGCATGGCATTTCTTACAGACACTGTGCGTTCCACCCAGCATTCCTCTGGGATAGCAACAAACTCATTTATTATGGAAAGCTGTGGTTATTTACAGAGCAGACCAGATGAGGCTAACTCTAAAAGTCATGGCTGTACCACCAAAGCTCTGCTACCAGTGTGGTTCATGCTGCATATACTGCAGAGCACAGAACAAACCTGATCAGAATGAGATATTAGGTTAACCTGATTCAACCTGATACATAAATAAATGAATGGAGATCTTCTGACACTATCAAAGAAATGGATGTCCCTTTCTACGGGAAGGAAAACACTGTTAGTTTCTTTGTATTTAGAATTAATTCCCCACTTCCAACTTCCAATGGAAAGAATAGATCCTTTTTATACTTGTTCTTATTCTTCACTCTCATCTGACACACACACACACACGCACGGACACACACACACGCACGGACACACACGCATAACCAAACACACACGGCTACACACACACACACATGGACATACACACGGCTACTCGCACACACACGGAATCCTCCTTCCAGTCTGCAATTTTGAAAGAGTTGGTGGTGTTTAGGGAAAGACTGTCAGGTCAGTGTATTAATCCTCCAGTAGGTCTGTCAGGTCAGTGTATTAATTCTCCAGTAGGTCTGTCAGGTCAGTGTATCACCCTCCAGTAGGTCTGTCAGGTCAGTGTATCACCCTCCAGTAGGTCTGTCAGGTCAGTGTATCACCCTCCAGTAGGTCTGTCAGGTCAGTGTATTAATTCTCCAGTAGGTCTGTCAGGTCAGTGTATTAATCCTCCAGTAGGTCTGTCAGGTCGGTGTATTAATCCTCCGGTAGGTCTGTCAGGTCGGTGTATTAATCCTCCAGTAGGTCTGTCAGGTCAGTGTAACTTAATGTGTTCTGTACTTTCTGTAGGGGTCCGGACAGTGGGTCCCTCTCCTCAGGTACACAGCGGAATACCACAGTCTCTTTTGCTGCCCAGCTCCCTCCGAACGTGCCTGCCCCATCTCCAAACCGACAGACCGAGAGCCCCTCCCACCACAGAGCCCCCAGCCCCATCCTCTCTCCCCCAGACTCAGGCCTCGGTTGTGCCTCCTCTCTCCCTGCCACCTCTCCCACCCTTTCAGACGTGTTCGGTCTGCCCACCCCCCCTCTCAGCCTGGGCACGGGGAGCAGCCGCTCGCCCTCCCCCCTCACCCTCATCCAGGCCGTCTCCAACAAGCCTTTTGCCACCAAGCCGGTTCTGATGTGGAGCAAACACGACGTGGCCGACTGGCTGGAGAGCCTAAACCTGGCTGAGCACAGAGACACCTTTATGGACAACGACATCGAGGGCAGCCACCTGCCTAGCCTGCAGAAGGACGACCTCATAGACCTAGGGGTGACCAGGGTCGGACATCGGATGAACATAGAGAGAGCTTTGAAACTTCTGATGGACAGGTGAGAAGTGAGGAGGGTGATGAGGTCTCTGAGTCTCCAACACTACAACTTCACAACAGGCTTCTAAGTTAATTATCAATTATGTCCATAACAATCATTTTTATTTATGTTGACTTATTTAAACTATACTTACTGTATAATTGTTATGATGATGCTTGTTTTGTTGAAATTTAGGAATATCCTCATGTATCCTGAAGAAATTGCAACTTGAAACAGCACTGCAGTTTCCTGAATAAGCAAGAAGGTCCCCCAGAGTGGGATAGAGTGGTCCCAGGTGAGGCAGAGCTGCTCTGTCAGTAGGAAGGAAGGAAGTAGATACACGGGATGTGGCTGTGATATGGAATATACTACACTATCAAACACAACAGCAGCTTAATCGCTATGGGATTTACGGACTTCTGAAATCAACCTAATTTAAATGCATAACCAGAACCAGCTTCGTAGGGGTTTCATTTTCTACTGTTTCTCATTTAGAAATTATGCAGTGAATATCTTTTTAGGAAAAAGGGGAAAACATTTACAGTATGTATGTGCACTTCTGCCTGTGAAATTAAGCTTTCTCTCTCTCCCTTTTCACTGGGTTGTAGGTTGATTTGAGAGACCATACAGTGTATTCTCAGACACAGACATTTATACCCAGAAAGGAAATCAAAGATTAAAATAAATTCTAAATTGGTACAGTAGCAAAGTTGTTGCCCTTCAACCTACTTTCAATAGCTGTTTTACTACTGGTCATGTTTACTTGAGGGTTTTAAACACAGTATTGAAAATGTCAATTAAATTGTTCATAATTCATTATACTGTCTTCCACAAGAAGCTGAACTGTGTGCCAACAGCTGCCCTTACTGTAGTCTCCTGAACATGACATGGCAGAGTGTTGGCACTGGCAGTCAGGGCTTTCCAATCGTTATCATCAACCATCATGCTTTCTTTCACAGTCTTCTATGTCCTCTGAGAGGAATAATACATACATTATCACATTAGGTTATTACTGTATACCCTGAACTGATGCTTAAGACTTTAGGATTGAAGATTCTATCAGGAATGAATGACCCAGAGTTACAGGGTTGGGGTCAATTCCATTTCAATTAAAGGTAGTGTCAGCGATATGACGTAGATGCACAACGTAAACAGCATAGTGGGTCAATTTTATGCGACAACTTAGAGAGTTAGATTGTGACACTCAGCTTCTCTGCTGTTTTGGTCCTGTGGCTACCACGTTGTAAGTGCATGAATCGAACCAGAGCACATGCACAGATACTGTGTGAGAGCGGAGTCTTGCATCTTGCTCATCGCAAAATCTACTCAACGTCATTTTGCGGACACTACATTTCTAATTCTACAATTTTTGCAACGAGAAGCGTTGTGTAAAATTGGAAATGGAATTAAAGTTTACTTCCTGAATTGAAAAGGAATTTACCCCAACACTGCAGAGTAAGGATGTTTTTGAAGACAGATATCAAAGAAGTGTATGCACTAATATGGGAAAAAGTAGGTGAACAAACACTAAACCTGGTATCAGAAGGAGCAGAGTTCAACTTGTTTGGCAAGCAAAGAGATGCAGATACCACTAGGAATCTATTTGGTAGGAATGTTTACTTTTTGTGTATGATAATTTAAGTATTAGAGACGTATTTAATCTATGATGGTGTTTTGATGTGTTTTGTTGATGAGAAAGACATTTGTATGCATCCACAAAGCTCAAAACCCACTGGCCAAAAACTGGTTGAATCAATGTTGTTTCCACGTCATTTCAACCCCAAAATTAAATGTGATGACGTTGAATCAACGTAGAAAAGTGATTTGAATTGAAAAAAAGTAATCAACGTATAGGAATGTAGTATTTTTTACCTAAATCCAATGACATTACATTTTTGGTTGATTTCACATTTAATTCATGTTAGTTGACAACTCAACCAAATGTAAATCAAAACTTTACATTTAGTTGAGTTGAGCATAATTTCCCTCCATGTTTTCGAGACAGGATCTCTTCATACTATCACGAGTAAGTCCAAAAAGGCAGATATTCACTCATCATAATGTGGATGAGTTTAAAATGTAGTTTATTACACTTTCCACTGAGTTTGTCTGAAACGGGCTGAAGTTGTATTTTCCACTCAGTTTGCGTTGGGTTTATATTCCGGATCTTAACAGTTTAAACTTCTTGATATTCGAATTTCTCCAGTAAAAGAATGTGGGTGCTAGCTAAAATCCCAATGACAGTATTTATGGAAGGTTGTTTGGGATCTACATGTGCGTGGGATCTATTGGTTTGATAGGGGGAAAACTGACCTTGATATGTCTGATGACTGATATGCATGACATCACAGCATTACAGTTCTAGTCTGTAGAAATAGTCCACAGAAACCGTAGATATAGAATGAATTATATTTCTATGGTAATGACGCCGACCATCTTTCGACTTGAGGGGACACTTTGAGATGAGATCTTATGTTAAGAACCACAGGAACAGGAAGGAACACAGTATTTTTGATGATGTAGAGATTTTTATCATGAGGGTATATTCCTATCTGTGTTGTCGCCATATCAACCCTGAGGTGTGGTTAGGTTTTCCGAAAAGCAGCAAAATATGGTTAAGAAGCAATATAATATACATTCTGTTTCAAGTAGATGTTATTTTTATTTTCCAGGTGAATAATTATACATGTAACAGGATTTCAAGTCTCTATTTTTAAAAATTGATATAAATAATTGTGTTATAATCCATATTCCTATAGAGCATATTTGAAATCTTTTAGCAATTGATAGTCACATGTTTTGACTAAGCCTCTGTAATTATTAAATTATTAATTATTAAAAGCTGATATAAATTGATATTTGCATAGTTTGTGCATCATGTATGTATACTATGAAGATACTCGGGCTGTACCTGTCTTCACTATTTGCTATAGGAAATGTTACTTGACCAAGAGAAAAACACACCACTGAATGGGACTGCTGATGTAGAGTTGATAGCTGCACATTGCACTGAGGCCATGCACAGACCTATTATAGTGAAGCTGACTAGACATATATAGTGAAGCTGACTAGACATAGTAGTGAAGCTGACTAGACATAGTAGTGAAGCTAACTAGACATATATAGTGAAGCTGACTAGACATATATAGTGAAGCTGACTAGACATATATAGTGAAGCTGACTAGACATAGTAGTGAAGCTGACTAGACATATATAGTGAAGCTAACTAGACATATATAGTGAAGCTGACTAGACATATATAGTGAAGCTGACTAGACATGTATAGTGAAGCTGACTAGACATATATAGTGAAGCTGACTAGACATATATAGTGAAGCTGACTAGACATATATAGTGAAGCTGACTAGACATATATAGTGAAGCTGACTAGACATATATAGTGAAGCTGACTAGTCATATATAGTGAAGCTGACTAGACATATATAGTGAAGCTAACTAGACATATATAGTGAAGCTGACTAGACATATATAGTGAAGCTGACTAGACATATATAGTGAAGCTGACTAGACATATATAGTGAAGCTGACTAGACATATATAGTGAAGCTGACTAGACATATATAGTGAAGCTGACTAGACCTATAGTGGGGCAAAAAAAGTATTTAGTCAGCCACCAATTGTGCAAGTTCTCCCACTTAAAAAGATGAGAGAGGCCTGTAATTTTCAGCATAGGCATACTTCAACTATGACAGACAAAAGTAGGGGGGAAAAATCCAGAAAATCACATTGTAGAATTTTTTAATGAATTTATTTGCAAATTATGGTGGAAAATAAGTATTTGGTCAATAACAAAAGTTTATCTCAATACTTTGTTATATACCCTTTGTTGGCAATGACAGAGGTCAAACGTTTTCTGTAAGTCTTCACAAGGTTTTCACACACTGTTGCTGGTATTTTGGCCCATTCCTCCATGCAGATCTCCTCTAGAGCAGTGATGTTTTGGGGCTGTTGCTGGGCAACACAGACTTTCAACTCCCTCCAAAGATTTTCTATGGGGTTGAGATCTGGAGACTGGCTAGGCCACTCCAGGACCTTGAAATGCTTTTTACGAAGCCACTCCTTCGTTGCCCGGGAGGTGTGTTTGGGGTCATTGTCATGCTGAAAGACCCAGCCACGTTTCATCTTCAATGCCCTTGCTGATGGAAGGAGGTTTTCACTCAAAATCTCACGATACATGGCCCCATTCATTCTTTCCTTTACACGGATCAGTCGTCCTGGTCCCTTTGCAGAAAAACAGCCCCAAAGCATGATGTTTCCACCCCCATGCTTCACAGTAGGTGTGGTGTTCTTTGGATGCAACTCAGCATTCTATGTCCTCCAAACACGACGAGTTGAGTTTTTACCAAAAAGTTATATTTGGGTTTCATCTGACCATATGACATTTTCCCAATCTTCTTCTGGATCATCCAAATGCTCTCTAGCAAACTTCAGACGGGCCTGGACATGTACTGGCTTAAGCAGGGGGACACATCTGGCACTGCAGTGTTTGAGTCCCTGGCGGCGTAGTGTGTTACTGATGGTAGGCTTTGTTACTTTGGTCCCAACTCTCTGCAGGTCATTCACTAGGTCCCCCCGTGTGGTTCTGGGATTTTTGCTCACCGTTCTTGTGATCATTTTAACCCCACGGTGTGAGACCTTGCGTGGAGCCCCAGATCGAGGGAGATTATCAGTGGTCTTGTATGGCCCCCCAATGGTGGAACAAACTCCCTCACGACGCCAGGACAGCGGAGTCAATCACCACCTTCCGGAGACACCTGAAACCCCACCTCTTTAAGGAATACCTAGGATAGGATAAAGTAATCCTTCTCACCCCCCCCCCTCCCCCCCCTTAAAAGACCTAGATGCACTATTGTAAAGTGGCTGTTCCACTGGATGTCTTAAGGTGAAAGCACCAATTTGTAAGTCGCTCTGGATAAGAGCGTCTGCTAAATTACTTAAATGTAATGTAAATGTATGTCTTCCATTTCCTAATAATTGCTCCCACAGTTGATTTCTTCAAACCAAGCTGCTTACCTATTGCAGATTCAGTCTTCCCAGCCTGGTGCAGGTCTACAATTTTGTTTCTGGTGTCCTTTGACAGCTCTTTGGTCTTGGCCATAGTGGAGTTTGGAGTCTGACTGTTTGAGGTTGTGGACAGGTGTCTTTTATACTGATAACAAGTTCAAACAGGTGCCATTAATACAGGTAACGAGTGGAGGACAGAGGAGCCTCTTAAAGAAGAAGTCACAGGTCTGTGAGAGCCAGAAATCTTGCTTGTTTGTAGGTGACCAAATACTTATTTTCCACCATAATTTGCAAATAAATTCATTAAAAATCCTACAATGTGATTTTCTGGATTTTTTTTCTTATTTTGTCTGTCATAGTTGAAGTGTACCTATGATGAAAATTACAGGCCTCTCATCTTTTTAAGTGGGAGAACTTGCACAATTGGTGACTGACTAAATACTCCCCCCACTATATATACTAAGGCATCTGAAGTGCAGAGAGTTTGAAGGAAAGTTAATTCACCAGCAGATTGGGCTGTGCTTCTGTACCGTGGTCCCTAATGGGTAAAGTTTTAAGATCTACTTTGCCCCGTAGGGTTCCAATCGAACAGCCTACAAGTCCTGGATGAATACAACTCTTTCAGGTTTCAGTGTGAAATAGTGAACTGTAGTATGATGCGGTCTGGAATCCCAGGCTACATGGGACATGCTAAGATGCAGTAAATTCCAGTTAACAGGTGTCAGATACAAAATGTATGTCCTCTTGTTTTATTCTTCACAGAATCACTCTCCTTTTTTTGTCAACTTCCTTTTCATGCTTCTATGTTGCTGTAATTTTGTGCTACAAATAATTTACTTTTACTTTTAGATGAAATATTATTATTGAGATCACAGGAAGATAAGTATTTGTAAGTCCACAATACTTGTATGGATACTAACATTTTATGCAGGTTAATAAATATATTACACAATATTTGATGACATTCATGTCATATTGCCTTTTTTGTCTTGTAAAGAGTTTTCCAATGGCACACTATGTTTCATTGACAGCTATAGTACTGGGTGTTGCCCAGAGTTATATAGATGTGTTGAATGTGCCTGTTTCAAGATCTGTTTGTGCTGTCTTGCCAACCTGCACGGCGATCCCTATGGCCTCTTGCATCCCTCAATGTTTGGCTTGAAAATTATTATGGGAGGTGGCAAGAAAGCAAAAATATATCTGGGACCAGGTTCGTGTTTAATAATTGAGATCTATGGATGTGTTTTAATAACGGAGATCTAGGAATACCAATTATCCATTCATTTATGATGATGCATGAAACAGGAGGTCAGGACTACCGTAACAGCCAACAGTTTTGACTCATTCCGTAGTTTTTATTTTTGCAATTTTCTACATTGTAGGATAATAGTGAAGACATCAACACTATGAAACAACACATGGAATCATGTAGTAACCAAAAAGTTTGAAACAATCAAAATATATTTTATAATTGAGATTCTTCAAAGTAGCCTCCCTTTGACTTGATGACAGCTTTGCACACTCTTGGCATTCTCTCAACCAGCTTCATGAGGAATGCTTTTACCAACAGTGTTGAAGGAGTTCCCACACATGCTGAGCACTTGTTGGCTGCTTTTCCTTCACTCTGCGGTCCAACTCACCCCAAACCATCTCAAATGCATTGAGGTCGGGTGATTGTGGAGGCCAGGTCATCTGATGCAGCACTCTCCTTCTTGGTCAAATAGCCCTTACACAGACTGGAGGTGTGTTGAGTCATTGTCTTGGTGAAAAACAATTATAGTCCCACTAAGCGCAAACCAGATGGGATGGCAAATCCCTGCAGAATGTGGGATGAGCAAAGCACCCCCATGTCATCACACCACCTCCTCCATGCTTCACGGTGGAGACCACACATGCAGAGATCATCCATTCACCTACTCCATGTCTCACAAAGACACAGCTGTTGGAACCAAAAATCTCACATTTGAAGGTGTTGTTGATTATTGTGATTTGTTTAAAACGTTTTGGATTACTACATGATTCCATATGTGTTATTTCATAGTTTGATGCCTTCACTATTATTTTAAAATGTAGAAAATAGTCAAAAATAAAGAAAAACCCTGGAATGAGTAGGTGTGTCCAAACTTTTGACTGGTACTATACGTCGTCATGTCCACTACCCTTACCGCTTGATCAAAGGTACAATATACAGCACTGACCCAAAGTCCTGTGACAAAGATATTCCGAGCTCAGACTGGTATAGCGAGGTCAAGCACCTCCTGGTATGTCACAGGGTGGACATTTTACCAGAAGCAACAACCCTAGCAACGAATTAAAAATTGAATGATTTATAGCAAAGGTTCTGCCAGACAAGACTTATCTCTTTTTGAATTATCTCTGGATTACACTATGATGCAATATTGAGCTAGAGTTTGGCAGCAGGTGTGTGTTTTCTGATATTGCTCAGCCGTATTAGACATGATGGTATATTTGTTGATTTATAGTCATTTTCATTGAACAATAGTTACTGTGTGAACACCTAGACAACCATCTGAAAACAGGATTTTAGAAATGTTTGCAAATGTATTAAAAACAACAGAAATACCTTATTCATATAAGTATTCAGACCCTTTGCTATGAGACTCAATTGAGGTCAGGTGCATCATTTTTCATTTATCATCCCTGAGATGTTTGTACAACTTGATTGGAGTCCACCTGTGGTAAATTCCATTGATTGGACATGAGTTGGAAAGGCACATGCCTGTCTATATAAGGTCACACAGTAGACAGTGCATGTCAGAGCTAGAAACAAATTGTCCGCAGAGCTCCAAGACAGGATTGTGTCAGGGCACAGATTTGGGGAAGGGTACCAAATTATTTCTGCAGCATTGAAGGTACCCAATAACACAATGGCCTCCATTATTCTTTAATGGAATAAATTTGGAACCACCAAGACTCTTCCCAAAGCCAAACTGAGCAATTGGGGAAGAAGGGCCTAGCTTATGAGGTGACCAAGAACCCGACGGTCCCTCTGACAGCGCTCTAGAGTTCCTCTGTGGAGATGGGAGAACCTTCTAGAAGGACAACTATCTCTGCAGCACTCTACCAATCAGGCCTTTATGGTAGAATGGCCATTTTGAAGCCACTCCTCAGTAAATGGCACATGACAGCCCACTTGGAGTTTGTCAAAAGGCACCTAAAGGTCTCTCAACCATGAGAAACAAGATTCTCTGGTGTGATGAAACTCTTTGACCTGAATGCCAAGCGTCACATCTGGGGGAAACATGGCACCATCCTTACCGTGAAACATGGTGGTGGCAGCATCATGCTGTGGTGATATTTTTCATTGGCAGGGACGGGGAGACTAGTCAGGATCGAGGGAAAGATGAACGGTGCAAAATACAGAGAGATCCTGCTCCAGAACGCTCAGGACCTCAGACTGGGAGAAAGGTTCACCTTCCAACAGGAAAATGACCCTAAGCACACAGCCAAGACAACGCAGGAGTGGCTTTGGGAAAAGTCTTTGAATGTCCTTGAGTGGCCCAGCTGAGACTGGACTTGAGCCTGATCAAACATCTCTGGAGATACCTGAAAATACCTGTGCAGCGATGCTCCCCATCCAACCTGACAGAGCTTGAGTGGATCTGCAGAGAAAAATGAGAGAATCTCCTCAAATTCAGGTGTACTGAAGAATCTTGTAGCATCATACCCAAGAAGACTCGAGGCTGTAATTGCTGCCAAAGGTGCTTCAACAAAGTACTGAGTAACGGGTCTGAATACTTATGTAAATGTGATATTTCCAATTTTATTTGTAAGAAATTAAAACCTGTTTTTGCTTTGTCATTATGGGGTATTTATTGTAGATTGATGAGGGGAAAAAACTATTTAATACATTTTAGATTAAGGCTGTAAGGAACAACATTTGGAGAAAGTCAAGGGGTCTGAATACTTTCTGAATGCACTGTATTTGGGGAATGCTGACCTCTACTGGTTATCATGTTTCTGAGCAATGGCTCTAAATGTCCGTTTTACATCAATCAATCTTTGCTCAAAATAGGAGCGATGGACTCACTCCTACCAGAAGATGTCGCCAGTACTGAAGAACTGAAGAATTGGAAAATGTATTTATTTAGAAAGGTATTTATTTAGAAAGTACAATCTAGTAAAATAGTAATCACACTGTTATAACCTACAGTATGAATGTATTTGCTTTAGAACATCTTTGGCCATTGGAAGGTTCCGGGCAGGTTCCGGAGTGTCCTTGGTCAGTGGCACTGCCGGCTGCAGGCTCCCGCCCTGTATGCCATGCACACTCACACACATACACACCCTACAGGCCAGGCGTCCCTCAGTGGTCCTCAGGCCTCTAAGGACTGCTGCTGCACATCCAGCTGGGGATAATTCAACTGGATGCCCATTGTGAAATGGTAAGAAAGTGCCTTTATATACACGATGGGGTGCACACACACCCACACAAACACACTGCAGATGAGGAAAGGAAACCTATTAGCAAGGCTAATCTGTAATGTGTTTGTACACAAGAGGAGGAAAAACCAATTTGAACCTGCATTACACAGCAGTGGTCCAATTTGTGATTTAAAAGAAGCTACTGATGCAGCCTCCATCTTAAAGCAATGGGTTTAAATTCAGTTAAGACTGAATTTTATTGATATGTTGTACTCCATGAAAGCAAAGTCTGTTTGGCTGTAGGATCCCAAGACAGGACAAAAATAGCAAAAAGCATTCAGTTTGTTTTGGTGAGAGAGCTGTAGCCTATCATGTTCTTTGTCCCAAATGTCACCCTAATCCCTACATATGGGACCCTACATGGCACCCTGTTCCCTACATATGGGACCCTACATGGCACCCTGTTCCCTACATATGGCACCCTACATGGCACCCTGTTCCCTACATATGCACCCTGTTCCCTACATATGGGATCCTACATGGCACACTATTCCCTACATATGGGACCCTACATGGCACCCTGTTCCCTACATATGGGATCCTACATGGCACACTATTCCCTACATATGGGACCCTACATGGCACCCTATTCCGCCCATAGAGCCCTGGTCAAAACACAGCCCATGATGTGCGTGAGGACGTGGTCGCAGAGTCATGCTAGCGTTGGTCATTCTCAGTGACCTTTGACCAGGCTGGGCCGGCGGTCTCTGGAGGCTGGCTGAACTCTGCCAGATCACTCTGTGTGTTCTTGCATCCACATCCAGCTGCTTCACAGGTCTATCTTAATCACTAACTCATCCTCCCCAGAGGTCCCCTGGGGACAAGGACAGGAACATAGAAGCCTTTAAAAGGCTGTCGACTGTAAACAGGGAGTTCATTGAGATCTACACTACTTGAGGACTAACATGGCTATATTGATCTATAAGTTAAAAAAATATATATTATCAGAAAAAGTAATGTGACCAGAGCAACTTCCTTATGATTCCATTTCCTGTTTCTTATACCAGCCCCCAAAACTCCCCCATCCCCTCCCTTTGCACAATCCCACCCACCAACCATAAAGTGTGGTGTCCTGTGTGAATTTAAGTATGCTCTCTCTAATTCTCTCTCTATCTCTCTTTCTTTCTCTCTCTCGGAGCACCTGAGCCCTAGGACCATGCCTCAGGACTACCTGGCCTGATGACACCTTGCTGTCCCCAGTCCACCTGGACGTGCTGCTGCTCCAGTTTCAACTGTTCTGCCTGCGGCTATGGAACACTGACCTGCTCACTGGACGTGCTATCTGTCCCAGATCTGCTGTTTTCAACTCTCTAGAGACAGCAGGAGCAGTAGAGATACTCTGAATGATCGGCTATGAAAAGACATCTGACATTTACTCCTGAGGTGCTGACTTCCTGCACCCTCGACAACCACTGCGATTATTATTATTTGGCCCTGCTGGTCATCTATGAACATTTGAACATCTTGGCCATGTTCTGTTATAATCTCCACCCGGCACAGCCAGAAGAGGACTGGCCACCCCTCATAGCCTGGTTCCTCTGTAGGTTTCTTCCTAGGTTCTGGCCTTTCTAGGGAGTTTTTCCTAGCCACCGTGCTTCTACACCTGCATTGCTTGCTGTTTGGGGTTTTAGGCTGGGTTTCTGTACAGCACTTTGTGACATCAGCTGATGTAAGAAGGGCTTAATAAATAAATGTGATTGATTGATTGTAGATATAAGTTTGGAACAATCAACATTCGGTCTGTAAAATTTAAAATCCACAGATTAGGGCCTAATGAATTTATTTTAATTAACTGATTTCCTTATAGGAACTGTAACTCAGTAAAATATTTTAAATTTGCGTATGTTTCGCAGCGCTAGCTATGCCACCAGAGACTCTGGGTTCGCGCCCAGGCTCTGTCGCAGCCGGCCGCGACCGGGAGATCCGTGGGGCGACGCACAATTGGCCTAGCGCCATCCGGGTTAGGGAGGGTTTGGCCGGTAGGAATATCCTTGTCTCATCGCTTACCAGCGACTCAGGTGGAGGCTAACAGTGCACGCTAACCAAGGTCGCCAGGTGCACGGTGTTTCCTCTGACACATTGGTGCGGCTGGCTTCCGGGCTGGATGCGCGACTGTTAAGAAGCAGTGCGGCTTGGTTGGGTTGTGTTTCGGAGGACGCATGGCGTTCGACCTTCGTCTCTCCCGAGCCAGTATGGGAGTTGTAGCGATGAGACAAAATAGTAGCTACTAAAAAACAATTGGATACCACGAAATTGGGGAGAAAAGGGGGTAAAAAAAAAAGTGTTGTATGTTGCATTTATATTTTTTGTTCAGTAATACTGTACATTGAAATATATGGGTCATATTCACCTATCTCTAAAACAAATAGCTGATAACCAAACATACTCTACCAGGGGTGAACGTGATCCCACGCCACAAGTTCAGACAACAGATGTTTTTTATTATCTGTAAAAAAGAAAAGGGGTAATTAGTCATTTATGTATAGCATCCTGTGTTTCTATTCCCATGCAGTGAAATAAGGACTGGTGGTAAACAATCAGACAGGATAAATACTCAGTCATGATGCTCCCCTGATTCAGATGACTCATTCAGCCCTTTTCAGTCTATGTTTTACATTTCCCAGGAAACAATATTTATTACAATATCGTGAAGAGAATTGAGGAGAATAATGTGTTGGGTAGTATTTTGGTAAGGTGGAATATTTTATTAATTAAGAAACAATTCCAAAATATACTGCATGAAAAGAGCAATGTGTGGTTCTTATACTGTTTTTCCTCAACTAAAATATGAAGGATGATTATGATTAAAGAGAATATCTTCACACACAAGTGCCTGCCTGTTCATCCTAGCTGGTCTAATTTCACATTTTCTTTAAACTTCAAAGACGAACGCAGCATATTTATTATGAAGCCTATAGTCTTATTCATACATCATGTATCTAACTTTGACTACAATGATTGCCTTATTGTCTAATTTCCTTTACACTACCAACATGGATGCAGTGTATCTATCATGTAATTAAGTGCCTTTCTTTTCCATATATCATGTATCTAGCTTCCTTGCGGCCTTGACTAAAATGATCCAATGAGGTGTTGTTGATTAGAAGCAGGAAATGGTCTACAGGCCTACAGGGTCCTTCTGGGAGCTGTTGCTGCTCTGTTGCATGGGGAGCTGTGGTTCTGAACTGCCACAGATATGGATGGGAAACCATCGCCCCGACACCACTTCCCACGATGTCATTCTTCCCTCAGCCTCTGGCCTAGCAGATGCTGCTGTGTGTCTCTTTCTCTCTGTGTGTCAGTGGCGGTCGGTGCCGTTTAAGATGAGGGAGGATGATGATATTTTTAATGAGCATGGCCTTATTTCTATTACAGCATATTGGATGACTGTCATTCATATTCCATTCACCCAGCTCAATGTAACATCGATATTAGGTTACTACATGATACAAACATTTCTCTATACCCATTGCTACAGCCTAGCTTACAAATTCAAGTTTATAACGTAGGTGCACATGTTCGGCGAAAGACAAATTGGAGTAATCAAGGTGACAGACAGTGACACATTCAATACCACCTTGCACACTCCCTCTAAGCCAAACCTTCATACCATAACTGCTAACCCCGGGCGCCGATGACGTGGATGTCGATTAAGGCAGGCCCCCGCACCTCTCTTATTTAGAGGGGTTGGGCTAAATGCAGAAGTCATATTTCAGTTGAATGCATTCAGTTGTACAACTGACTAGGTATCCCCTTTACCTTTCCCTAACCGCAACATACAGCCTACATCATTGTCACCATATTAGCTAATGTAATAGTCAACATAGATACTAGAACTACTGTGTTAGTAAACCCGACACAATCATGCAGTACAGTGTACAGCAAGCAGTTTAGCAGTTACTCCGGTGGGCCCCCTTGGCAATAAATTCATCAAACCCGAAAGCTTACCTTGACTTGGAAGATTTCCAGTGTTGGATTTCCAGTGTTGGATAGATTTCCAGTGTTGGATAGATTTCCAGTGTTGGATAGATTTCCAGTGTTGGATAGCCAGATAGATAACATAAATACCATTCCTCTGTGTTTGCGCTGGGTGTTTGAGTAGGCTAAATTAGCTAACAGCACTAGCTAGCTAAGTAAGTGAAAGTGAAAAAAATTAAGCAAAATATAGTTAGATCTCTCTCGCTGCTGCTTCTAATTGATTTTGGAAGAAATTAATTTGTTCAAAACTGTTCAACTATTGGCTTTCTCTCTCTGTGAGTCAACTACTCGCCACATGTAATGCACTGCAGTGCTAGCTAGCTGTAGCTTATGATTTCAGTACTAGATTAATTCTCTGATCCATTGATTGGGTGGACAACATGTCAGTTCATGCTGCAAGAGCTCTGATAGGTTGGAGGATGTCTACCGGAAGTTGTCATAGTTGGGGCTGTGGCGGTCACGAAATTCTGTCAGCCAGTGAATGTCAGCCAGTGATTGTCAGTTCATGCAGAGTTCTGATAGGTTGGAGGACGTCCTCCAGAAGTCTTCATAATTAATATGTGAGTCTATGGAAGGGGCCTCCTAGGTTTTGTATTGAAGTCAATGTACCCAGAGGAGGATGAAAAATAGCTGTCCTTCGGCTAAACCATGGTGCTACCCCAGAAAGTGTTGTTGATGCTACTGTAGACCTTCATTGTAACAGTCTGTTTTAAACCAGTTATTTGGTGATTTGAATATATTTAGTATAGTTTTATCTAAAAAGGATTCACTATTTTTATTTTTATGAAATTCACTGAGTAGGATGGTCCTCCGAGGAGCTTCCACTGTTGTATGTGTGTGTCTGTCATAACTCACTCATTGGGTTAAAAGAAGAATGAATGTCAGATAGAATTCTGGATGTGGATGAATTGATAGCATTGCTCTTACTTTCAACTGCTGTGAAACAATTTGCAACTGTGCCACTCAGTGTGACGTTTGAGCCTTGCTGTGTGACGTTTAATTGTGCCTTTTGGACCAATGTCAGTTTTTTCAGTGAGTTTGTGAAATTGTATGACAGAGATGTGTGGCATCTCAAAGCTGTATGAGTTCCTATAATATTGCAAGACCATAAATCACGCATCCTTAACAATTACTGAAGAGATCTGCCATCATAGTTGACTGCTGCTGGTTGTAGAATGTGTGCCATGAAATATTAACCATTTCTGAAATCCTCTGCTATCTGTTTGTATCCAGAACAGACTTGGGTTTAAATGCTATTTGAAATAATTTAAAATACTTTAGCTGTTCCTAACTGAGCTTACCTTCTCTATGGGACCAATAGAGAAGTCCCAAAAGATCCCAAAAATGCAAACCCCACCCACCTGCCATTCCAGGTATGCTAAAGAAAACACTCAAATTTGAAAGATTCTAAATAGTACTTGAACCCAGGTCTGCTCCAGGTGATGTTATCTACAGTAGCACAGCAGACTATTGTGCTGGCTGGCTGGCACAACCAACACAAAAAGTTTTCTGTAATGGAATGAAATGCTTTAAATTCAAAGTCTTTCTTAGGCTCTTGATTTGATTACCACTTATTTAATATTGCACCAAAGAACAAAAAACAATGGGTTTGTTTCACTCTCAAGAATGAAAGATCCAGGATGGTCTTTAATAATA
Source organism: Oncorhynchus nerka (assembly GCF_034236695.1). Lineage (NCBI taxonomy): Eukaryota > Metazoa > Chordata > Actinopteri > Salmoniformes > Salmonidae > Oncorhynchus > Oncorhynchus nerka. The sequence goes on along the minus strand of NC_088404.1, from coordinate 14,490,195 downwards.
TTGAAGTGGCATGGCCACTGAGTTCTTGTTCTAATGGCTCACTTGGAATATGTTCTGGGATTCAGCTGATAACATTGAGGAGTTTACAACATCAGTCACCAACTTCATTAATAAGTTAATCGACAAAGTTGTCCCCACAGTGACCGTACGTACATACTCCAACCAGAAGCCATGTTGCCATAGGCAACATCTGTACTGAGCTAAAGGCTAGAGCAGGGGTCCCCAAACTTTTTCCTGTGAGGGCCACATAACTTTTCCCTTCTCTGATGGGGGGCCGGTGTCAGTTTGTAACAGAAAAAGTGTGACGATCGTAGGGGAGCTTAAAAAATTTATTGTTTTCCAGAAAGCCACACATAACCCTTTCCAGGTTCTTTACAGAAAAAAAGTCAGGAAACAAATAATAACACTATTAATGAAATAAATAATAACTAAATAACCCTCTCTGAGTTCTTCACAGAAAAAACAGGAAATAAATAATAACTAAATAACTCTCTCTGGGTTCTTCATAGAAAAAAAAGCCATGGAACATTAACTTTCTGTCGTGCCATGCACAATCTTAACAGATAAAAGTTCAGCTCAGTTGTCAGAGCAGAATCTCTCTGACACATATGAGCAGTCTCTTAAAGTTCTTGTGTTCCTTCCTTATAATCCTTTTGTAGGTTCCAGTAGGCTTGTAGACACCGCTGTTTGCAGCTCTCTCTCATCAACTTCCCTGTGAAAACCACAAAAGAAGCAGGTTGAGAAACTGAACTAAGTGATACAGCACCTACACAGCACAATACATTTCACTACCAGTATGGTTGTAAAGATGGATTTTATCCCAGTAGATTTTATTATGATTATATTTGTTTATGCTCAGAATGACTCATTCAAGTCAGAAAAGTGAGCTTACCTATGTATGTTCATCAGTGTGAACTGTGGGCCTGCATCTGGCTGGTGAGAAGTTGAATATCAGGTTCCATTCTAGTTACAGCCAGTCTCAAGCACTGATGCAAATGTTCATCTGTCAATCTTGATCTCATCGGGGTTTTCAGCAGTTTCATGCGAGAAAAGGTTTTTCAGATATACGTGCTGCCAAAAACTGTGGACATTTTCATTGCGTGTTTTTTTGATGTTTGGATATGTGTCGTTTGGGAGGGCGGCATAGAAGTCAATGAGACTGTTGGGCTTTTCTTTCAGAACATCACAGTTCTGTAACTCAGCCAATCAAACTGATATGAAGGCTGGGCTTCATCAATGTCGGCAACAAAGGGGTTCTGAAAAAGACGGATTTCTTTTGCATGAACTAGTTCACTGAATGACCAGTCCAGGCACTTTTCCAACTGGGTTCCCTGTCCATAGCAGGAAGTTTGGTTCCAAAACACTAATTTTCAAATGCTTTTATCAAAAATAGCTGCAAGTTAAGGCTGTTAAGTATTTCTGTCCTGTTAAAAATGCGAGGTGCCATTTCCATTCTTGTAGTCCCTTTTAAATTGAGACTTTGTGAGGGCTGCCAGCGTAGACTCCAGTTCAGACAGGAATTCTTGGAACTGCCTGTGTTTAAGTCCCTTTGCTCAAAGTTTGCAGAATCCCACTTCAACAACAGTGCTTGCACAGTGGAATAAAAATGAGCAGTCGCCCACCATGCTAGGAGCCCCGTCAGTCGTGATGTCTTTGACCACAGGTCCGTGCTCTCATCTAGTGCTAATGAAAAAAGTCAAATTCTTTCGTCTTCTGCTGCAGCTGGGCATATACATTACTCCCGATTTCTTCAACGCGTCTGGTGATTGTACTCGCCGACAGACTTACGGCATTAAATTCATCTTTCTTCTCGGGACACACCTCCTCCGCGACAGCATCCATACATTTCTTAACAAACTCTCCGTCAGTGAAAGGCTTACCGCTTCTTGCTATCAGTTTAGCAACCCGAAAGCTGGCCCGAACGGATGCCTGGTTCAGCTGAGCTTGGCGTACAAATGTATTCTGCTGAGATAGTAGTCCACTTTTTAGCTTTGAGAGTTTGTCTGCTCGTATTTGGCCTTGCAAGCTATCGTACTTGTCTTTGTGACGGGATTCATAGTGTCTGCGAAGATTGTATTCTTTGAATACCGCCACCGTCTCTTGACAGATGAGACAAACAGCCTTTTCTTTGCATTGAACAAAAAAAAATTGTTTGTCCACTGCAGGTTAAATACCCTGCATTCTGAATCAATTTTTCTCTTACCTAACCTTTTCGCCATTATTCCGTTCTCTCTTTGACAGGGCCGGGCCTAGGATTTTTTTTCTGGAGGCCAAATAGGAAAAAAATTCGATAGCGTCTCTGGTATTGTTCAGAGGGCCGGGCCAAATGTGCTGACGGGCCGTAGTTTGGTGACCACTGGGCTAGAGCAACCACTTTCAAGGAACCCTACACCCATCTGGACGCTTATAAGAAATCCCACTATGACCTCCGATGAGACATCAAACAGGCAAAGCGTCAATACCGGACTAAGATGGAATCCTACCACACCGGCTCTGACGCTTGATGGATGTGGCATGGCTTGCAAACTATCACGGATTACAAAGGGAAACCCAACTGCAAGCTGCCCAGCCTACCAGATAAGATAAATGCCTTCTATGCTCGCTTTGAGGCAAGCAACACTGAACTATGCATGAGAGCACCAGCTGATCCGGATGACTGTGTGATCTCGCTCTCCATAGCCAATGTGAGTAACACCTTTAAACAGGTTAACATTTGCAAAGCCACGGGGCCAGACAGAATACTAGGACGCGTACTGAGAGCTTGCGCTGACTAGCTGGCAAGTGTCATCACTATCTTTAATACCAACTTGTTTCAAGCAGACCACCATAGTCCCTGTGCCCAAGAAAGCCAAGGTAGCCTGCCTGCCTAAATGACTATCACCCCGTAGCACTTACATCGGTAGCCATGAAGGGCTTTGAAAGGCTGGTCATGGCTCACATCAACACCATCATCCCAGACACCCTGGACCTACTCCAATTTGCCTACCGCCCCAACAGATACACAGATGACACAATCTCTATTGCACTCCACACTGCCCTCACCCACCTGGATAAAAGGAATAGCTACAGTACATAGCTACCTCAATTACCTCGTAACCTTGCACATTGACTCGATACTGGTAGTCCCTGTATATAGCCATGTTATTTGTTACTCACTTTTGTTATTCATTATTTAATGTGTATTTATTTCTTATGTCACTATTTCTATTTTAATTATAATTTGTTTTATATTTATCTTCAATTCTGCATTGTTTGAAAAGGACCTGCAAGGAAGCATTTCACTGTTAGTCTACACCTGTTGTTTACTAAGCATGTGACAAATAAAATGTGATTTGATTTGATTTTACTTGTGACTTGAGTTTGTTTGTCTGCTTGAACTGCGTATGTGATGGCAAATCTGATTATTCAATTTGCATTTAATTGTAAGAATGTTGGCCAAGTCTTAAGCCTATAATGTCTTGTGCTTCATTCACATTTGGATTACATTTTTGGGAGGAAATCTCCCTTATTTTTCAGCTTGAAGTCATGCGAGTTCAACAACAACTCAAATACTCAGGTAGAGTTGTACCTGGTCAGGTAAAGAAAAGCTCTGGCTTAGCATTTGATGTGATCTCGCATAGTAACTAGTGTCAAGCAGTAAACAAGCGAGATTCTCTCCAAACAGGACAACCTTAAAGCCATAGCATATGATGATTAGGCTACCATCTGATTGTTATCATTATGCATAACTAAAAGTGTTATTGCAAGTAGTTGATCCTATCACAACAACGGTTGAGGTATCAAAGCCAAATGTCAGGGTTGTAGTATGTCTTGTAGGTTGCACAATGTCTACTACAGATTAAGATATATTTTTACATCTAAAAACCACAGGCACTGCTCATATTTGCTTGCAGTGCACCTTTTTTACATTTTACATGGTGGACTACCTAGATATTAAGTGGATTGGTTAGGCTATCATTGTTAGTTGCGTTATTTGTAGAACAGAATAATTCCCGCCTACACAATCAAAGTGAAGTAGGATGTCTCTTGCATATGGATCAAAACCCAGATGGCCTGCGTAAATATGTCATTATTGAGTTGGGCTTGTTTGGTACCTTAATTAAATTGGTTCTACACCATTAGAAATAGGACTGAGACGTCAACCGCGCAGGGACTGCCTCAGACATAGATGTTCATGCATACCTCTGCCTGGAAACTTTCTGCGCGACTCGAGGAAGGAGGGCTCGTGCGCTTGTGCAATTGGTTGACAAGAGCGCAGTGCGCTGACTGTCCCCTGAACAACTAGAGGCTGACTGCTTAGTCGTTATGGATTTAAATTACCTGTAAACAGTATCAGCAGGTTTGCCAGGACATCCTTACACTATTTCATCAATTGCAGGTAAAAACAAAGTGGCTGATACATATCTATATTATGTTGTTCAGTGGGCGTGTCTGTGGTTCGGTGGGGATGTTGAAACAATGACTAGCCTTTTCACAGTAAACTATTATTTTGTTTGTTTAAATGAATATTTCAAAATGATACATGCCATCTCAATTCCTCTCGCAGGACAATAAACACCATTTAATATGCATGCTTAATAACGATGTAAAACATTACACGAGATGTGTATCTCTTTCTCGAAGGTTTTGTGATTAAATATACGTTTTAAATTAGGATTCTGATATAAAATGCTGTGAACTAGTTCTTGCCTTTGTTTCTTGCTTCTTTAACTTAAAGTGTAAAGAGAGCATGTTTGCATGCTGCAGTGATGTAGACTGGTTGGACTCGGCAAGGTGAGAGGCAATTCAAACAGAGAGCTGCTGATAAGGTTATAGTGTTGAGTCTGAGCGAGCGTTAACAAAGTTGTGTTGTACTGTACAGACATGAAACTAGGCTAGACAAATTGTTAAAGTGAATTAGACGGTAGTTTATGTTTGCAGGCAGCTCGGTGGCAATTATAATTCTGTATTTCATATTACAGTACATCTACTGTAATATAAATACGATATCGAAGCAAGTACTTATGTAATGACACACAGTACAATACCGTTAAATTGACTATTATACTGTAATTACAAGGTATTGGTGCAAGCAGGTTGGCTGCTAGGTAAAGTGTTTACTCATTACAGTATATTAATGAATAGTTGGTGTTTTATATCACTTGTACGTCTAGAGGCCATAAAAAAGGCTTCCAAACTGGCAGCGATTACAGGGAAATGCAGACAAAAAGGGCATGGCAAGATGCTCAACCAATTAAGGTTTAAGACTTGTAGCCTTGTCCCTATACACGTTAAATTGACGGGGACATAGGAAAATAATTGGTACAGCCTTCTCACTCACAGGTGTAACAAATAAAGCATCTTACGAGGCACACCTAAAAAAAATGGTAATAAGCCAGAAACAACAATAACATGCACACATTAGGGGTCAAAAGGTTTTTGGTGTTCCAAAGATAGGTACTGTATTTTATGGGATGGAATTACAGTCCCATTTGAGAGACAGGATTCTTTCCCTGGCCTCACCATTTCCCCACAATGCACCATAAATGACAGTATTCTGCAGTAAAACAGTATTTTACTGTTATTAATACTCCCAAATTACCGTATAATATACAGTTTTCCGTTACAGTGCAACTGTACAAAATGTGAGTATATTATTTGATAGACAAACATTAAGCTATCCGTTGACAGTTTAAAATAGGGAGCTACAAAGGTCAGTCCTAAGTTACACTGACTGACTCCGAGCGCATTGTTTCTGTCCGAAGCTATGCCTGATAGCAGAGTGACCACAACGTCCAGTTTACCTTTCCTGTTGTCGGATATGATTTAGTGATGATAGCCGAGCTTGAGGAGGGGAACCCATTCTGATTCTAGGGTGTCATATATACTAATCCAGGACCGAGAGAAGATTTTTCCCTGTGGTGGAATCCTCGCCTGTCTTTGTCAGTCAGGTCTGTGTGCACTTTGCAAGGCTGTCAGAAGGTCATTTTGTCAATGCTGCATGCGTTGTGTGTTCGGTCTATCGAGTTGTTAATGTAGGCCGAGGCTATCCACCATGTAAGTGTGAGACTTGTGTAACTTGTAACTGATAAATGTATTGGGTTTATCTCGTGACATGTGAACTGTTGTTTGATAGCATTTTGGTTTGCAATTTGGTTTGGTTTGCACTAATTATTATTGTTAATGCATGCGTTTCCAAACATGTTTGGCCCACGACCCCATTTTGATATCTGAAAATTCTTGCGATGCCCACCATGTGAAAATAATGATGTAATTAACTTTTTTATTTGGGGCTATATGGCAGTCAATTGAAAAACATTCTAACAGTATTTATGATTGTCTTCTCAACTCCCCATCACATACTTTTAATGTGGGGTTATGAACGTCAATTGCAAATTAGTTTGACATAATGTGTCTTATCTCACCACCACTAATGAGATGGGTGTGCTTGATGCATGTCGAGAGTCTGAGGTTCTCTAACGGGCGTGGTCGACTGTGCGCACTTTATCTCTGCTGTCACATCCAACCTGTATCGATATTTGGTTTTAATACAGAAGAGAGCACTGATGGTTCTTTAAAGACAACTGGAAACTCGGAAAAATACGAGGTCAAATCATGACGTCCGTGATGTTCAGTTCGGAAAGTCGGAAGCTCTAGAAAGAGGCCCAATTTCCTGATTTTGGAATTCCGAGTTGGTTGACCGTAAAAATAAAAATAAAAAAGAGTTCCCAGTTGTCTTGAACGCACTGAAGTCGGAGATTTCCGAGTTCCCAGTTGTTTTGAACGCGGCATTAATGCTCAGAGGGTGACGGAGGGTATTATTATTCAAGTTGAGTCAGTCACATGACGGCTCGCTCAGCTGTTCGATTTCACTTACAGGCATTTCGATTGAACCAGGGGCACAGTCAAACGGACTGGGACGTCGTTCCCAATGTGCTCTTCCAAGTCTTGAAGGTTATCAGTCATCACTCGTATGGGACACTTACAGATGCTGTTTTCTGTTACAAACATATATTTTTTCATCACACAGAAAGTCAACCAAGTCTATTTTTTACATCCATTGTGAATGACAGCAGTTCCTCTCTCAATGTGAAAAATCTTTCCAACACTCCTCGATAATCACCAATCCTCCGTGTGAAATAGAACACTGTCATGCTCTAATCCCGTGTCTCCACATAGTTTTCCGAACAGGCGGGCGCGCAGTGGATGTGGTTTTATGTAGTTTACAATCAAAGTTACCTGCTGCAGCATATCTCTGACTTCTTTGTTCAGCTCTTTTGAGGACTATGCTCTCGGTGTAACATACAATGCGTCTATATGAGAGAGGGAGACATTCATAACTAGAGTGCATATGCCCGCGCTCCGTCCCGCCATAGATGGAGCCCCATCTGTGCAAAAACCCACCATTCAATCCCATGGAAACTGTTTTTGGCCAATATGGCCACGCAGCACACTGAACAGCCCCATGTGCAGTTGCATGCTCGGGAATCGTGAGACAGAAAAATATGTCCTCGTGAATAGCATCCCCCGACATGTATAGAGAACAAAATTCAATGCATGGGCATCTCTGTCCTCACATTAATGTCAATTTGGAGAGCATACACTGGGGAGTTTTTGAATCGTTCAGCAGTTAAGAGTTTCGTTTTGATTGCTAGCAATAGCATAAATTATTCGTTTAACAGTGTTATCTGACAAAGCTATTGATCTGTGTTTCTGTGCCTCTGCCTCCCCACACATTATTTTCACCAGATCAATTGCGTCCGGTAATATCAAAGTCTCTGCAATAGTCTGTGTGGTTTCAAGGCGTAGCGGACCGAACCATTCACGGTGGGGAGGATTCAAGTGTAATGGTCAAGTGCAGACTTTTTCCATGATTTAAGGGGCTCTGGTTGAATTGTATATTTTAGATTGAAATCATTTGAATTTAGAATTTTAAGGTTAACCACATTACAATGATTTTGATACAACGACTATATTATAATATATATATATATATATTTTTGTATAACCACTAGGCTACCCTGCCGCCCCAATGTAACCACTAGGCTACCCTGCCGCCCCAATGTCATTTGATCTGGTTTCCTAGAAGGACTCACTGCTACACCACTCTTCCACTCTCTGCCCTGGGGGCCATCATGTGGTTGATGCTTTTTGGGATGTATAAAGTCAACACAGTGTCAACACATTGGGGTCACATTCACTTGCAAGGTTGTCCTATGACCTATATGCAGTCCCATCGAGTCAATGAATCAAATTTATAATACCCTTTTTCCATCAGCAGTTGTCACAAAGTACTTTTACAAGTAACCTAGACCCCAAATATTGTGCTTCCTAGAAGGAAGAAACCTAGAGAGGAAAAAGCATTTTTTTTAACCTTGTTTTATTTATTTCCATCCTTTTTTCTCTCCCTCTGAGTAAGTTAGTGTCAAACTTTTTCAAAACAGGTAAAAGAAGAAAACTGGTGTGGTTTTAGGACTGTGTGAGTTTTAGAACTTTACTTTAGAGTTGAGTAGATTCAGAGTTCAGGAAGCACAGAATGGATGAGAATGAGACCAGGCACAACAACAAAATAAATAGTAAGAATTAATGATGACACTGAATTTACTCATTTTAATACTAAAAGTATTTGTCAATGTAGTCTATTGTCTATGTAAAATCATATTGAATATTTTATAGATAACCTATAACATAATTACATTGTCAAAACAACACCAAAATTGACTATATTTAGGCATGTGTGTGTGTATTTTTGTGGACCCATTATATTTATCATTTTTTTCTCCTTTATACTGATTTATAAATTCAATATTACATGTATTTTATTTTCATTAGGTGATTGAACATTTATCGTGAATTTACGCTACTTTGGTTTCTCTTATATGCAACCGTTTAGTGGTGTCCTTTATATATATATATTGACCTATAGACAGTTTTGTAGTATCCTGTGTTGATATACTGACCTATAGACAGTTTAGTGGTACCTGTGTATATGTTGACCTATAGACAGTTTTGTAGTATCCTCTGTAGATATATCAAATCTAATTGTATTAGTCACATGCGCCGAATACAACAGGTGTAGACCTTACAGTGAAATGTTTACTTACGAGCCCCTAACCAACAATGCAGTTTTAAAAAGTACATATACATGGGGGTACCGGTACAGAGTCAATGGCAGGAGCACCAGTTAGATGAGGGAGGGGGGGGGGGGGCAATACAAATAGTCTGGGTAGCCATTTGATTAGGTGTTCAGGAGTCTTAAGGCTTGGGGGTAGAAGCTGTCTCTTGGACCTAGACATGGCGCTCTGGTACCGCTTGCCATGCGAGAGCAGAGAGAACAGTCTATGACTAGGGTGGCTGGAGTCTTTGACAATATTTAGGGCCTTCTTCTGACACCGCCTGGTATAGAGGTCCTGGATGGCAAGAAGCTTGGCCCCTGTGATGTACTGGGCCGTTCGCACTATCCTCTGTGCCTTGGACTCGGAGGCCAAGCAGTTGCCATACCAGGCAGTGATGCAACCAGTCAGGATTCTCTCGATATCAGGAATCAAGGTAAGACCCAGATGCAGACTGTCGAAGTAACAGTGTTTATTGTAGCACAGGGGCAGGCAAAGACAGGCCCCTGAGGGGCCCCTGTGTTCAGGATCAGCTTGGCAGATGTGTTGTTACCTACCCTTACCACTTGGGGGTGGCCCGTCAGGAAGTCTGGGATCCAGTTGCAGAGGGAGGTGTTTAGTCCCAGGGTCTTTAGCATATTGATGAGCTTTGAGGGAACTATGGTTTTGAACGCTGTGCTGTAGTCAATGAATTGCATTCTCACATAGGTGTTCCTTTTTACCAGGTGGGAAAGGGCAGTGTGGAGTGGGAAAGGGTAGTGTGGAGTGCAATAGAGATTGCATCATCTGTGGATCTGTTGGGGCGGTATGTAAATTGGAGTGGGTCCAGGTTTTCTGGGATAATGGTGTTGATGTGAGCCATGACCAGCCTTTCAAAGAACTTCATGGCTACGGACGTGAGTGCTACGGGTCGGTAGTAATTTAGGCAGGTTACCTTAGTGTTCTTGGGCACAGACACTATGGTGGTCTGCTTGAACCATGTTGGTATTACAGACTCGGACAGGGAGAGGTTGAAAATGTCAGTAAAGACACTTGCCAGTTGGTCAGCGCAAGCTCGCAATACACGTCCTGGTAATCCGTCTGACCCTGTGGCCTTGTGAATGTTGACCTGCTTAAAGGTCTTACTCACATCGGCTGTGGAGAGCATGTTCACACAATCTTCCGGAACAGCTGGTGCTCTCATGCATGTTTCAGTGTTATTTGCCTCGAAGCGAGCATAGAAGTAGTTTATCTCGTCTGGTAGGCTCGTGTCACTGGGCAGCTCTCGGCTTTGCTTCCCTTTGTAGTCTGTAATGGTTTAGAAACCCTGCCACATCCGACGAACATCAGAGATGGTGTAGTACGATTCAATCTTAGTCGATTCGATCTTAGTCGATCTTAGATCTTAGTCCTGTACGCTTTGCCTGTTTGATGGTTCATCGGAGGGCATAGCGGGATTTTTTTACAAGCTTCTGGGTTAGAGTTCCGCTCCTTGAAAGCGGCAGCTCTAGCCTTTAGCTCAGTGCGGACGTTGCCTGTAATCCATGGCTTTTGGTTGGGCTATGTATGTACGGTCACTGTGGGGACGACGTCATCGATGCACTTATTGATGAAGCCAATGACCGATGTGGTGTACTCCAATGCCATCGGAGGAATCCAGGAAAATATTCAGTCTGTGCTAGCAAAACAGTCCTGTAGCTTAGCATCTGTTTCATCTGACCGCTTTTTATTGATCTCGTCACTGGTGCTTCCTGCTTTAATTTTTTCTTGTAAGCAGGAATCAGGAGGATAGAATTATGGTCAGACTTGCCAAATGGAGGATGAGGGAGAGCTTTGTATACTTCTCTGTGTGTGGAGTAAAGGTGGTCCAGAGTTTTTTTCCTCTGGTTGCACATTTAACATGCTTATAGAAATTTGGTTAAGCGGATTTATAGTTTCCCTGCATTAAAGGTTCCGGCTACTAGGAGTGCCGCCTCTGGTTGAGTGTTTTCTTGTTTGCTTATGGCGAAATACAGTTCAATGCTGTCTTAGTGCCAGCCTTTGACTGTGGTGGTACGTAAACAGCTACGAAAAATACAGATGAAAACTCTCTAGGTAGATAGTGTGGTCTACAGCTTATCATGAGATACTCTACCTCAGGCGAGCAATAGCTCAAGACTTCCTTAGATATCGTGCACCAGCTGTTATTTACAAAAATACATAGTCTGCCGCCCCTTGTCTTACCAGACGCCGCTGTTCTATCCTGCCGATGCAGCGTATAACCAGCCAGCTGTCTGTTGATAGTGTCGTAGTTCAGCCACGACTCCGTGAAGCATAAGATATTACAGTTTTGAATATCCCGTTGGTAGTTTAATCTTCCGCGTAGGTCATCTATTTTATTGTCCAAAGATTGCACATTTTCTTGCAGAATGGAAGGAAGTGGGGGTTTATTCGATTGCCTACAAATTCTCAGATGGAGGCCCCTTTTTTCTCTGCCTCATCTTCACGCAAATCATGTAGATCTGGGCCTGCTCCCGAGAAAGCATCGGGCTCGTCAGACTCGTTAGATGAAAAAAAGGATTCTGCCAGTCTGTGGTGAGTAATCGCAGTCCTGAAGTCCAGAAGTTATTTTCAGTCAGTTATTTTCAGGTTGGGGTCAGGTAAAATGTCTGCCTTCTTCTCCAGCGCCATTTTAGTTTATATTGATATATTGACCTATAGACAGTTTTGTAGTATCCTGTGTAGATATATTGACCTATAGACAGTTGTAGTATACTGTGTAGATATATTGACGGGCAACTTGATATTAATTGAAGTGTGGTGTGTCCAAATTGTGTCCAAATTCCACAGACACCATTCTAATATTAGAACAAGAGGAAGTCCATTTTTTTCTTTTTTCTTCTCCACTTCACTTATCTTCTTTTTTTTTTACAAATGATTCCCACGGAGACTCCTAATACTTGGGTCTGCTTATTTAAACTGACAAACACACAACTGGATGGAAGCCCGATGTTTTAAAGCTAACAGGGAATTCAAGTTGCACAGAAGTGAGCCCAGAGTCAGAGATAGTCAGGGACTAGATGGAGACCAGCTGGACAGTAGCTTATGTTAGTGAAGATGCACGCACATTTTTCCTTTGAGTGGAGGACAAGCACCATCCGGGTTAGGTTCAACAGAGTCCAAGGAGCAATTCACATGCAGTATGTCTAAAAAATAAACAACGCTCAGTTGCAAACTCTCAAATGTCATCTCCCTCAGACCCAGGCATGCATGGGCAGCTAACAGGAAGATCAAGAGTGATGATTTCACATATATAAATATTGCTTTTAGAAGCTTTAGTTGGATGACCATGGAAAACAAACGCAACACTTTTAAACATTCTGTTATTAGATGTGGATTACACAAGTGTAAAGGGGGATCAAAGACCTTTCTTGAAGATGAAGATGGTTTTCCAAAATTTGTTCATTTATATTACTTTGCCAGTATATCATTATTTGATATTCATGCACATTAATGTACTAAATTATTTATGTGATATGTTGAATAAAGGTATTCTCTGACTCCCTCACACAGTAATAAATTAGGTGACCCTTAATAAAATCATCAAGATGTAAATTTCTGTGATTGTAAATTGTAAATATTAATTATTTAATATTTTCATATACAGTGGCTTGCGAAGTATTAACCCCCTTGGCATTTTTCATATTTTGTAGCCTTACAACCTGGAATTAAAATAGATAATTTAGAGGGTTTGTATAGGTTGATTAACACAACATGTCTACCACTTTGAAGATGCAAAATATGTTTTATTGTGAAACAAACAAGAAATCAGACAAAAAACAGAACTTGAGCGTGCATAACTTTTCACCCCCACCAAAGTTGATACTTTGTAGAGCCACCTTTTACAGCAATTACAGCTGCAAGTCTCTTGGGGTATGTCTCTATAAGCTTGGCACATCTAGGCACTGGGATTTTTGCCCATTCTTCAAGGCAAAACTGAAACAACTCCTTGAAGTTGGATGGGTTCCGCTGGTGTACAGCAATCTTTAAGTCATACCACAGATTCTCAATTGGATTGTGGTCTGGGATTTGACTAGGCCACTCCAAGACATTTAAATGTCTCCCCTTAAACCACTCGAGTGTTTCTTTAGCAGTATGCTTAGTGTCATTGTCCTGCTGGAAGGTGAACCTCCGTCCCAGTCTCAAATCTCTGGAATACTGAAACAGGTTTCCCTCAAGAAATTCCCTGTATTTAGCACCATCCATCATTCCTTCAATTCTGAACAGTTTCAAAGTCCCTGCCGATGAAAAACATCCCCAGAGCATGATTCTGCCACCACCATGCTTCACTGTGTTCTCGGGGTGATGAGAGGTGTTGAGTTTGCACCAGACATAGCATTTTCCTTGATGGCCAAAAAGCTACATTTTAGTCTTATCTGACCAGAGTACCTTCTTCCATGTATTTGGGGCGTCCCCCACATGCCTTTTGGTGAACACAAAATGTGTTTGCTTATTTTTTTCTTTAAGCAATGGCTTTTTTCTGTCCACTCTTCCGTAAAAGCCCAGCTCTGTGTAGTGTATGGATTAAAGTGGTCCTATGGACAGATACTCCAATCTCCGCTGTGGAGCTTTGCAGCTACTTCAGGGTTATCTTTTGTCTCTTTGTTGCCTCTCTGATTAATGCCCTCCTTGCCTGGTCTGTGAGTTTTGGTGGGCGGCCCTCTCTTGGCAGGTTTATTGTTGTACCATATTCTTTCCATTTATTTAATAATGGATTTAATGATGCTCTGTGGGACGTACACAGTTTCTGATATTTTTTTTATAACCCAAACCTGATCTATACTTCTCCACAACTTTGTCCCTGACCTGTTTGTAGAGCTCCTTGGTCTTCATGGTGTCCCTTGCTTGGTGGTGCCTGTTGCTTATTGTTGTTGCAGACTCTGGGGCCTATCAGAACAGGTGTATATATACTGAGACCATGTAACAGATCATGTGACAGTTAGATTACACACAAGTGGACTTTATTTAACTCATTATGTCACTTCTGAAGGTAATTGGTTGCACCAGATCTTATTTAGGGGCCTCATAGCAAAAGGGGTGAATACATATACATGCAACACTTTTCCGTTTTTTTTTTGTTGAATTTTTTGAAACAAGTTATTTTTTCATTTCACTTCACCAATTTGGAATATTTTGTGTATGTCCGTTACATGAAATCCAAATAAAAATCAATTTAAATGACAGGTTGTAATTCAACAAAAAAGGAAAAACGTCAAGGGGGATGAATACTTTTGCAAGGCACTGTATTTTATGAGAAAATATACAAACGGCAGGGTAGCCTAGTGGTTAGAGCATTGGACTAGTAACCAGAAGGTTGCAAGTTCAAACCCCAGAGCTGACAAGGTACAAATCTGTTCTTCTGCCCCTGAACAGGCAGTTAACCCACTGTTCCTAGGCTGTCATTGAAAATAAGAATTTGTTCTTAACTGACTTGCCTAGTTAAATAAAGGTCAAATAAAAAAAACATTTTTGAGAAAATATTTAGAAAATGACACTTTCATTAAGTAAATGTATTTGTTAGTTCTCTTATTTTTGTTAAGAGATGAAAATGTAATAAATTGAAGGTTATTGGTTGATGTGAAAATCAAAATGCATCCATTTTTAAGGTTGTGTGTGGGGGTGGGGTCGCCAAAATTTCTGGAGAATACAATTAGGTCCCCAGAAGTTCTGGTGAAATAAACGGGGTCCCCGCTGAAATAGTTTGAATACCATTGGTTTACCACAGTCAAGGCAAGTTTAAGATATACGATATATAAAAGATATGCACCGGAAACATTTAATGGACACATAATCTATATTATATGTGCCTATATATTTGAACTCATATAGGCCTATTTCATAGCCTACGGAATAGCTTTGTCATCATCTACGGTACTTTTTAACCAACCCAGAATGGATGTGTTGAGACTTGAGAGGTGTACCTTACTGTTTGTCTCCCCAGGTAGAGCCCACCTGACCCACGACCCAGATCCATCAGAAGACCCTCTCACAGAGCCTGGTCAGCAGTCTGGAGAAGCCATGGAGAGGAATGAGAGGTCCACCCCCGTCCCTGGCAAAGAGAAAGAGGTGGATATCATCAATATCAAGGGCATCGAGGATATAGGCTATGTTCAGCCGGATTCCATAGTAAGTCGGTCACCTTTAGTCTGGGTTAGGGAAGGGTTTCGCCAGTGGGGTTGTACTTGGCTCATCATGCTCTAGCGTCTCCTTGTGGCGGCCTGGGTGCCTGCAGGCTGACTTGAGTCGTCAGTTGAACGGTGTTAGTAGAAATTCCCGGAAAATTATGTAGATATATAAGCAACATCTCAAGACAAAATAAAGAAAAAATCAGTCAGAAAGTTAAATATTGGACGGAAATGGTTCTTCCAAATGGACAATGACCCCAAGCATACTTTCAAAGTTGTGGCAAAATGGCTTAAGGACAGCAAAGTCAAGGTATTGGAGTGGCCATCACAAAGCCCTGACCTCAATCCTATAGAAAATGTGTGGGTAGAACTGAAAAAGTGTGTGCAAGCAAGGAAGCCTACAAACCTGACTCAGTTACACCAGCTCTGTCAGGAGGAATTGGCCAAAATTCACCCAACTTATTGTGGAAGCTTGTGGAAGGCTACCCGAAACGTTTGAACCAGGTTCTTTATTTTAAGAATGTGAAATGTCAGAATAATAGTAGAAATAATTATTTATTTCAGCTTTTATTTATTTCATCACATTCCCAGTGGGTCAGAAGTTTACATACACTCAATTAGTATTTGGTAGCATTGCCTTTAAATTGTTTAACCTGGGTCAAACGTTTCGGGTAGACTTCCACAGGCTTCCACAATAAGTTGGGTGAATTCCTCCTGACAGAGCTGGTGTAACTGAGTCAGGTTTGTACCTATACCAGGCAGTGATGCAACCGGTTAGGATGCTGCAGCTGTAGAATTTTGCAGCTGTAGAAGGATGTTGTAGAACCTTTTGAGGATCTCAGGACCCATGCCAAATCTTTTTAGTTTCCTGAGGGGGAATAGGCTTTGTCATGCCCTCTTCACGACTGTTTTGGTGTGTTTGGACCATTCTAGTTTGTTGTTGATGTGGACACCAAGGAATTTGAAGCTCTCAACCTGCTCCACTACAGCCCTGTCGATGAGAATGGGGACGTGCTCGGTGCTCCTTTTCCTGTAGTCCACAATCATCTCCTTAGTCTTGGTTACTTTGAGGGATAGGTTGTTATTCTGGCACCACCCGGCCAGGTATCGGACGTCTTCCCTATAGGCTGTCTCGTCGTTGTCGGTGATCAGGCACTGTTGTGTCATCTGCAAACTTAATGATGGTGTTGGACTCGTGCCTGGCCATGCAGTCGTGGGTAAACAGGGAGAACAGGTGGGGACTGAGCACGCACCCCTGGGGAGCTTCAGCGTGGCAGATGTGTTGCTACCTACCCTCACCACCTGCGGGCGACCCGTCAGGAAGTCCAGGATCCAATTGCAGAGAGAGGTGTTTAGTCCCAGGTTCCTTAGCTTAGTGATGAGCTTTGAGGGTACTATGGTGTTGAACGCTGAGCTGTAGTCAATGAATAGCATTTTCACATAGGTGTTCCTTTTGTCCAGGTGGGAAAGGGCAGTGTGGAGTGCAATAGAGATTGCATCATCTGTGGATCTGTTTGGGGCGGTAATGAAATTGGAGTGGGTCTAGGGTTTCTGGGATAATGGTGTTGATGTGAGCCATTACCAGCCTTTCAAAGCACTTCATGGCTACAGACGTGAGTGCTACGGATCTTTAGTCATTTAGGCAGTTTGCCTTTGTGTTCTTGGGCACAGGGACTATGGTGGTCTGCTTGAAGCATGTTGGTATTACAGACTCAATCAGGGACATGTTGAAAATTAACAGTGAAGACACCTGCCAGTTGGTCAGCACATGCCCGGAGCACACGTCCTGGTAATCCGTCTTGCCCCGCAGCCTTGTGTATGCTGACCTGTTTAAACGTCTTACTCAGTCGTCCAGAACAGCTGATGCTCTCATGCATGCCTCAGTGTTGCTTGCCTCGAAGCAAGCATAGAAGTGATTTAGCTCCTCTGGTAGGCTTGTGTCACTGGGCAGCTCGCGGCTGCGCTTCCCTTTGTAGTCTGTAATAGTTTGCAAGCAATGCCTCATCCGACGAGCATCGGAGCTGATGTAGTATGATTCAATCTTAGTCCTGTATTGCCGCTTTGCCTGTTTGATGGTTCGTCGCAGGTCATAGAGGGATTTCTTATAATCTTCCAGGTTAGAGTCCGGAACCCTGAAAGCGGCAGCTCTACCCTTTAGCTCAGTGCGAATGTTGCCTGTAATCCATGGCTTCTGGTTGGGGTATGTGCGGTCACTGTGGGAACGATGTCCTCAATGCACTTATTGATAAAGCCAGTGACTGATGTGGTGTATTCCTCAATGCCATCGGAAGAATCACGGAACATGTTCCAGTCTGTGATAGCAAAACTGTCCTGTAGTTTAGCATCTGCTTCATCTGACCATTTTTTTATAGACCAAGTCACTGGTGCTTCCTGCTTTAATTTTTGCTTGTAAGCAGGAATCAGGAGGATAGAGTTGTGGTCGTATTTACCAAATGGAGGGCGAGGGAGAGCTTTGTATGCGTCTCTGTGTTTGGAGTACAGTTGATCTAGAATTTGTTTCCCTCTGGTTGCACATTTAACATGTTGATAGAACTGGTTTAAGTTTCCCTGCATTAAAGTCTCCGGCCACTAGGAGCGCCGCCTCTGGGTGAGTGGTTTCCTGTTTGCTTATGTCCTTATACAGCTGACTGAATGCGGTCTTAGTGCCCGCATCTGATTGTGGTGGTAAATAAACAGCCACAAAAAGTATAGCTGAGAACTCTCTGGGCAAGTAGTGTGGCCTGCAATTTATCACAATATACTCTACTTCAAGCGAGGAAAATCTAGAGACTTACTTAGATTTCGTGCACCAGCTGTTGTTTACAAATACGCACATACCGCCCTCCCTCGTCTTACCGGAGTGTGCTGTTCTATCCTGCCGGTGCAGCGTGTATCCCGCTAGCTGAATATCCATGTTGTCATTCAGCCACGATTCCGTGAAACATAGGATATTACAGTTTTGGTAGGATATTTGTGATCGTACCCCTTCTAATTTATTGTCTAATGATTGCACGTTGGCGAGTAATATTGACGGTAATGGCAGCTTTCTACTCACCTTCTGCGGATCTGGACGAGGCATGCGGCTCTTCTTCCTCTGCGTCGCTTCCTTATGTGAATAATTGAACCAAAAATGTGGACAGATATAAAAATGTGGACAGATATTCACCGGTCTAATGTCCATTGCTCGTGTTTCTTGGTCCAAGCAAGTCTCTTCTTAGTGTCCTTTGGTAGTGGTTTCTTTGCAGAAATTCCACCATGAAGGCCTGATTTACTTAGTCTCTTCTGAACAGTTGATGTTGAGGGTTACTCTTTGAAGCATTTATTTGGGCTGCAATATCTGAGGCTGGTAGCTCTGATGAACTTATCCGCTGCAGCAGAGGCAACTCTGGGTCTTCCTTTCCTGTGGCGGTCCTCATGAGAGCCAGTTTCATCATAGCGCTTGATGGTTTTTGCAACTGCACTTGAATAAACTTCAAGTTCTTGAAATGTTCTGCATTGACTGACCTTCATGTCTTAAAGTAATGATGGACTTATTTGCTTATTTTAGCTGTTCTTGGTCTTTTCCCAAATAGGACTATCTTCTGCATACACCCCCCACCCCCACCTTGTCACAACACAACTGATTGGCTCAAACGCATTAAGAAGCAAAGAAATTACACAAACTAACTGTGGACAAGGCACACCTGTTAATTTAAGTGCATTCCAGGTGACTGGTTGAGAGAATGCCAAGAGTGTGCAAAGTTGTCATCAAGGCAAAAGGTGGCAATTTTGAAGAATCTGAAATATAAAATATATTTTTGATTTGTTTAACACTTTTTTGCTTACTACATGATTCCATATGTGTTATTTCATAGTTTTGATGTCTTCACTATTATTCTACAATGTATAACTTAGTACAAATAAAGAAAAACCCTTGAATGAGTAGTTGTGTCCAAACTTTTGACTGGTATTGTAAATGTCTAGTGACATATGATATGGCATGTGGTGGCATATGCCTGTTCGCACATATTAAGGACAGGCAAGAAAAATAGCTGAAGGCCTATATGTTGTTCTGAAGGATTATATGCATCACTACATACAGTATGTCTTCCAATCACAAACTTTTGACTGGTACTCTATTTCTCTACTCTGTCTGCATACGTAACACGCCGCACCGTGACAAGTGTATAACTCTTGACTGACTGATAACATGGAACAATGTCTACTAGGTTGTTGGATATTTTGTGTTGATGTGGAAATGCTGGCTAAGTTAATTAGTTGTTTGGCCTACAGGTGGTTTGCTAGACATTTTACGGTCATTATTGAGAAAATGTATTGGCAGGATTGGGGAGTAACTGATTACGTGCTACATGTAATCGGATTACAAAAAAACGGTCATCAGTTAATATATCAATTATATTATGTCCTATGATAGCTGTATACAGTAATGTCCTAGGCTATCTGTAAGGACTTTCCTAGCTGTATACAGCACTTGGGTCATTGCCAGCAGCATAACACCCTGCCTCCCACTGCTGGCTCGCTTCCGACGCAAAGTAGGGTTGGTCCTGGCCAGTCCATGGATGGGGACCAGATGCTATGGTGTTGGAGGGCCAGTAGGAGGCACCCTTTCCTCTGGTCTAAAAAATATCCCAATGCCCCAGGGCAGTGATTGGGGACATTGCCCTGTGTAGGGTGCTGTCTTTTGGATGAGACATTAAACGGGTGTCCTGACTCTCTGTGGTCACTAAAGATCCCATGGCACTTTTCGTAAGAGTAGGAGTGTTAACCCTGATGTCCTGGCTAAATTCCCAATCTGGCCTTCATACCATCATGGCCACCTAATCATCCCCAGTTTACAATTGGCTCATTCATCCCCCCTCCTCTCTGCTGTAACTAACTATTAGTGTCCTAGGCTAGCTGTATACAGTAACACTAAGCATTGGGGTGATCTGACCACATCCTTATGTTCCCTAGACCTGTGAGAAGTGAACTTTGCCTCAGCTTCCTGTGTGGAGCAGACTGAGACATGTTTTCCTCTGGGACCACTCGCTGGTTTACAAGGCTGCTCTTGTTATGTTTATTAGTTAGTTGTGTATTTGTTTTACTTTTTTAGTAGCTAAAAATAAACTGTCCCTGGAGACTATTTTTCAGTTATGCAATGTCACAACATTTTAAGATTCTGTCCAATATTTTTTTTTGTGGCTATTAACTAGTAGTTCACAAATATAGTTTTACTTTTGTTGGCTATCTAATATTGCTAACCTTAATTTGTTTTTGTAATAACAGGGCTCATCTGTAAAATATTATCGGTCTCAGCATGACTCCCTGTCAAAATAAAGGTTAAATTAGAAACAAACTGTCACGTTCTGACTGTTATTTCCTGTGTTTTGTATTTAGTTAGTATGTCAGGGCGTGAGTTGGGTGGGCAGTCTATGTTTGTTTTTCTAGGTTTTGGGTATTTCTTTGTTTTCGGCCTAGTATGGTTCTCAATCAGAGGCAGGTGTCATTAGTTGTCTCTGATTGAGAATCATACTTAGGTAGCCTGGGTTTCACTGTGTGTTTGTGGGTGATTGTTCCTGTCTCTGTGTTTGCACCAGATAGGACTGTTTTGAGTTTTCACATTTCTTGTTTTCTGTAGTCAGTTGTTCATGTGTACCTTAACGTATTAAAAAGAACCATGGACACTTACCACGATGCATATTGGTCCTCAGATCCGTTTCGCCTCTCCTCTTCAGAGGAAGAGGAGGAAATTCATTACACAAACAAAAACATGTTTTGTGTGAGAAGTGGGCATTGGTCTGAAACTGAAAAAGTAAGGACATTCACAAGCACCATTACATTTAAGTCATTTAGCAGACGCTCTTATCCAGAGCGACTTACAAATTGGTGCATTCACCGTATGACATCCAGTGGAACAGTAGTGCATCTAAATCTTTTAAGGGGGGGGGGGTGAGAGGGATTACTTTATCCTATCCTAGGTATTCCTTAAAGAGGTGGTCACCACATTGACTACTTTACCCATGCTCTACCAAAGATTTCCACCACACAGCTTTGACCTGTTACAGTAGCTGTCTTCATCTATTGTACTTCAAACATTGTGTAGGCAAGTTGCTTAGGATTCAAACCTTCTCAAAAAGCCTAATTCATATTCTTCAGAGCAGTGTCGGTCGGTGCAATTTAAGATGAGGGAGGATTTTTAAAAATTATGAGCATGGCCTATTTTTTTCTATTACAGCATATTGGATGACTGTGTCACGCGGAATGACGCTGGAGAGACTAAGCAGGTACGGGGAGTAAAACATTTCATTAGAACGGACAGAGACAAGACAGGAACAGCGTCAGAAACAAATTCAAAAGACAAAAATAATACAATTCAGCAGCGGGGAAAAGAGCTGGGGAACTGACAAATATAGGGGAGGAAATAACAGGTGATAAGTGAGTTCAGGTGAGTCCAATAACGCTGAAACGAGTGACGAGGGAGGGCAGGTGTTAGTGATGATTGCATGAGCTTGTGATGCAGGGTAATCTGGCACCCTCAAGCGCCAGGGGAAGGGAAGAGTGGGAGCAGACGTGAAAGTACCCTTCCCTCTTAGGACGCCACCCGAAACCGGGGCGAACCGGCCGAGACATGAGCGCTGGGCAAGCTGGTTGGGGCGTGAAAACCCCAACCGGTGATTTAGTGACAAAACGGATGGCACTGTGGTAGACTGCATCCAGTTTGCTGAGTAGAGTATTGGAAGCTATTTTGTAGATGACATGCCCGAAGTCGAGGATCGGTAGGACAGTCAGTTTTACTAGGGTAAGTTTGGCAGGTTGAGTGAAGGAGGCTTTGTTGTGAAATAGAAAGCCGATTCTAGATTTGATTTTGGAGATGTTTAATAGGAGTCTGGAAGGAGAGTTTACAGTCTAACCAGACACCTAGGTATTTATAGTTGTCCATATATTCTAGGTTGGACCTGTCCAGGGTGTTGATGCTAGTCGGGTGGGCGGGCGCGGGCAGCGAACTGTTGAAAAGCATGCATTTGGTTTTACTAGCGTTTAAGAGCAGTTGGAAGCCACAGAAAGAGTGTTGTATGGCATTGAAGCTCGTTTGGAGGTTAGTTAGCACAGTGTCTAAGGAAGGGCCAGAAGTATACAGAATGGTGTCGTCTGCGTAGAGGTGGATCAGGGAATCGCCCGCAGCAAGAGCAACATCATTGATATATACAGAGAAAAGAGTCGGCCCGAGAACTGAACCCTGTGGTACCCCCATAGAGACTGCAAGAGGTCCGGACAACATGCTCCCCGATTTGACACACTGAACTCTATCTGCAAAGTAGTTGGTGAACCAGGCGAGGAGTCATTAGAAAAACCAAGGCAATTGAGTCTGCCGATAAGAATACGGTGATTGACAGAGTCGAAAGCCTTGGCCAGGTCGATGAAGACGGCTGCACAGTACTGTCTTTTTTCGATGGTGGTTATGATATCATTTAGTACCTTGAGCTTGGCTGAGGTGCCCCGTGACCGTCTCGGAAGCTGGATTGCACAGTGGTGAAAGTACGATGTGATTCTAAATGGTCAGTGATCTGTTTATTAACTTGGCTTTCGAAGACTTTAGATAGACAGGGCAGGATGGATATAGGTCTGCAACAGTTTGGGTCTAGGGTGTCACCCCCTTTGAAGAGGGGGATGACTGCGGCAGCTTTCCAATCTTTAATGATCTCGGACGACACGAAAGAGAGGTTGAACAGGCTGGTAATAGGGGTTGCAACAATGGCGGCGGATAGTTTTAGAAAGAGAGGGTCCAGATTGTCTAGCCCAGCTGATTTGTACGGGTCCAGGTTGGCAGCTATTTCAGAACATCTGCTATCTGGATTTGGATTAAGGAGAAGGTGGAGAGGTTTGGGCGAGTAGCTGCGGGGGGGGGGTGGGGCTGTTGGCCGGGGCTGGAGTAGCCAGGATGCTTATTGATATTTTCGATTATCATGGATTTATCGGTGGTGACCGTGTTACGTAGCCTTAGTGCAGTGGGCAGCTGGGAGGAGGTGCTCTTATTCTCCATGGACTTTACAGTGTCCCAAAACCTTTTGGAGTTAGAGCTACAGGATGCAAACTTCTGCTTGAAAAAGCTAGCCTTTTCTTTTCCTGACTGACTGCGTGTATTGGTTCCTGACTTCCCTGAACAGTTGCATATCGCAGGGACTATTCGATGCTATTGCAGACCACCACAGGATGTTTTTGTGCTGGTCAAGGGCAGTCAGGTCTGGATTGAACCAAGGGCTATATCTGTTCTTAGTTCTGCATTTTTTAAACGGGGCATGCTTATCTAAGATGGTGAGGAAATTACTTTTAAAGAATGACCAGGCATCCTCGACTGATGGGATGATGTCAGTATCCTTCCAGGATACCCAGGCCAGGTCGATTAGAAAGGCCTGCTTGCAGAAGTGTTTTAGGGAGCTTTGACAGTGATGAGGGGTGGTCGTTTGACCGCGGACCCATAGCGGATACAGGCAATGATCGCTGATGAGATCCTGATTGAAAACAGCGGAGGTGTATTTGGAGGGCAAGTTGGTCAGGATAATGTCTATGAGGGTGCCCATGTTTACGGATTTAGGGTTGTACCTGTTGGGTTCCTTGATGATTTGTGTGAGATTGAGGGCATCTAGCTTAGAATGTAGAACTGCCGGGTGTTAAGCATATCCCAGTTTAGGTCACCTAACAGAACGAACTCTGAAGATAGATGGGGGGCGAACAATTCACAAATGGTGTCCAGGGCACAGCTGGGAGCGGAGGAGGGTCGATAGCAGGCGGCAACAGTGAGAGACTTATTTCTGGAGAGATTCATTTTTAAAATTAGAAGTTCAAACTTTTTGGGTATAGACCTTTGCAGGCTATCGCTGCAGTAGATCGCAACTCCTCCCCCTTTGGCAGTTCTATCTTGACGGAAAATGTTGTTGTTGGGTATGGAAATCTCAGAATTTTTGGTGGCCAGGATTCTTGGTGGCTAGGATTTTTCCTAAGCCAGGATTCAGACACGGCAAGGACATTAGCGTTGGCCGAGTGTGCTAAAGCAGTGAGTAAAACAAACTTAGGGAAACTTAGGGAGGAGGCTTCTGATGTTGATATGCATGAAACCAAGGCTTTTTCGGTCACAGAAGTCAACAAATGAGGGTGCCTGGGGACACGGAGGGCCTGGGTTTACCTCCACATCACCCGAGGAACAGAGGAGGAGTTGGATGAGGGTACGGCTAAAGGCTATCAAAACTGGTCACCTAGAGCGTTGGGGACAAATAATAAAAGGTGCAGATTTCTGGATCCAGGCCCGATGGCGAAAGAGGTATTGTAGTTGTAGTAATTTAATTTGCTAGCCGGGAGATATGCCTGGCTCACGGCTAACTGGTGCTAGCTTGGTAGCAGGGGCGTTAGCCACTATAGCCACTCGGTAGCAGCGGTGATCCAGTGCCAAGGTCCAGAGCTTACGGCAAGGATCCGGTGGAGTAGTGGGTTCTAGCCGTGTGTGGGTGGAGTCTGGGTGAACAACTGAGTAGGCCAGGAGGTGGGCCTCTGGGATAGCTTCGGTACTGGGTAACTCGGTGGGTCTTAGTTAGCTGTGAAGATCAGAAGTAATGGTCCTGGGTGTACGGCAGGAATCCGGCGTTGAAGTAAAGAGACAGTCCGATACTGGTAGGCTGGCGAGTATTATCCAGGCTAAATAAAAAGGGCTGGTATCTGTGCAGAAGGTAAAGGCCACTAGCAGTGGCTAACAATGACTAAATAGCTTGTTGCTAATTAACTGGTTAGCTTCTAGGTGGTTCTTGCTATGAGGTCTAAAAATGTAAAATAATAGCGGTTCCGTAGCACATTGGGTGAGGCAGGTTACTGGAAGGTATAATTGAATTAAAATTGAAATATATATATAAAAAAATATACAAAAAATACAAAAGTACACGAGAGGACGAACAAAACACGTCTGCACTGATACGCCATCTTGGATTGCAAGTGGTTAACAAAGAACTAGCTACTCCCATATGCTTAATTTAGAGTTATTAATGTAACTTTAGGTGTTCTACAAACATTGGGCTTTCTGTTTTGATTGTTAATACACTGTAATTTGCATGATGCGACTCTAATGATGATTTGAAAAAGGTTGCTTGACATGAGACATGAGCTCTGCTTTGACACTCCAATAGTCTCTCATTCACAATTTGAAAAGCACTTGATAATGCCTCGAAGACGGCATCCCCTTTGTGAGCTTAATGCACCCTAAAAAAATCCATGCCTTTTGCGGCCCGAAGTTCTGCATTGTGCCCTTCTCCCTGAGTGTGCTGTGCAATCCGAAGCTTCTCTAACTCACATGGCTCTTTGTCACGTGGCTATAAGTAAAGACAGACACATCGGGGACGTCCTTATCCAATTCGGATGTGCATATTGAATATATTGGAAGAATTGTCCGCATTTACTTTTCATCAGCCAACAAGCCAACAAGAGTAGGCCTAACAAACAGCAAAAGCACTAGCCTATGTCAATCTACTATCTCCCATAGTACAAAAATTCAAATTCAATTTTGTTGTGTTACAGTGTCTGTTGTAAAGCAGACTGAAGCAGACTGAAGCAGGTTTTCCTCTTGGACAGGGGTCCCCAAACTTTTTCCTGTGAGGGCCACATAACTTTTCCCTTCTCTGATGGGGGGCCGGTGTCAGTTTGTAACAGAAAAAGTGTGACGATCGTAGGGGAGCTTAAAAAAGTATTGTTTTCCAGAAAGCCACACATAACCAAATAACCCTTTCCAGGTTCTTTACAGAAAAAAAGTCAGGAAACAAATAATAACACTATTAATGAAATAAATAATAACTAAATAACCCTCTCTGAGTTCTTCACAGAAAAAACAGGAAATAAATAATAACTAAATAACTCTCTCTGGGTTCTTCATAGAAAAAAAAGCCATGGAACATTAACTTTCTGTCGTGCCATGCACAATCTTAACAGATAAAAGTTCAGCTCAGTTGTCAGAGCAGAATCTCTCTGACACATATGAGCAGTCTCTTAAAGTTCTTGTGTTCCTTCCTTATAATCCTTTTGTAGGTTCCAGTAGGCTTGTAGACACCGCTGTTTGCAGCTCTCTCTCATCAACTTCCCTGTGAAAACCACAAAAGAAGCAGGTTGAGAAACTGAACTAAGTGATACAGCACCTACACAGCACAATACATTTCACTACCAGTATGGTTGTAAAGATGGATTTTATCCCAGTAGATTTTATTATGATTATATTTGTTTATGCTCAGAATGACTCATTCAAGTCAGAAAAGTGAGCTTACCTATGTATGTTCATCAGTGTGAACTGTGGGCCTGCATCTGGCTGGTGAGAAGTTGAATATCAGGTTCCATTCTAGTTACAGCCAGTCTCAAGCACTGATGCAAATGTTCATCTGTCAATCTTGATCTCATCGGGGTTTTCAGCAGTTTCATGCGAGAAAAGGTTTCTCGCAGATATACGTGCTGCCAAAAACTGCTAGCTAGCTTTGACCAGTCCAGGTCCAACTTCTCCATGGTTTGGCACACTTTGTCAAAAATATCCTCTCCCGTTGTAGTCCCTTTGAGACTTTGGAGGGCTGCCAGCTCCTCGCATATCTCAAAGTTTGCGCTAACTCCACGAATAAAAATGAGCAGTTGCGCTGTGTCTTGCACGTCCGTGCTCTCATCCAGTGCTAATGAAAAAAAGTCAAATTCTTTCGTCTTCTGCTGCAGCTGGGCATATACATTACTCCCGATTTCTTCAACGCGTCTGGTGATTGTACTCGCCGACAGACTTACGGCATTAAATGCATCTTTCTTCTCGGGACACACCTCCTCCGCGACAGCATCCATACATTTCTTAACAAACTCTCCGTCAGTGAAAGGCTTACCGCTTCTTGCTATCAGTTTAGCAACCCGAAAGCTGGCCCGAACGGATGCCTGGTTCAGCTGAGCTTGGCGTACAAATGTATTCTGCTGAGATAGTAGTCCACTTTTTAGCTTTGACAGTTTGTCTGCTCGTATTTGGCCTTGCAAGCTATCGTACTTGTCTTTGTGACGGGATTCATAGTGTCGGCGAAGATTGTATTCTTTGAATACCGCCACCGTCTCTTGACAGATGAGACAAACAGCCTTTTCTTTGCATTGAACAAAAAAAAATTTGTTTGTCCACTGCAGGTTAAATACCCTGCATTCTGAATCAATTTTTCTCTTACCTAACCTTTTCGCCATTATTCCGTTCTCTCTTTGACAGGGCCGGGCCTAGGATTTTTTTTCTGGAAGCCAAATAGGAAAAAAATTTGATAGCGTCTCTGGTATTGTTCAGAGGGCCGGGCCAAATGTGCTGACGGGCCGTATCCGGCCTGCGGGCCGTAGTTTGGTGACCACTGCTCTAGGATTTTGCCTGTGCTTAGCTCTATTCCGTTTCTTTTTATCCTAAAAAAAACTCCCTTGTCCTTGCCGATGACAATCATACCCATAACATGATGCAGTTACCACCATGCTTGAAAATATGAAGAGTGGTACTCAGTGATGTGTTGTGTTGGATTTGCCCCAAACATAACACTTTGTATTCAGGCACATTTGTTTTGCAGTTTTACTTTAGTGCTTTATTGCAAACAGGATGCATGTTTTGGAATATTTTTTGTATGTACAGGCTTCCTTCTTTTCACTCTGTCATTTAGGTTAGTATTGTAGAGTAACTACGATGTTGTTGATCCATCCTCATGTAACCGATGTGAAACGGCTAGCTTAGTTAGCGGTGGTGCGCGCTAAATAGCGTTTCAATCGGTCACTTGCTCTGAGACCTTGAAGTAGTAGTTTCCCTTGCTCTTCAAGGGCCGTGGCTTTTGTGGAGCAATGGGTAACGATGCTTCGTGGGTGACTGTTGTTGATGTGTGCAGGGGGTCCCTGGTTTGCGCCCGGGTATGGGCAAGGGGATGGTCTAAAGTTATACTGTTACATTGATGCTGTTGACCCGGATCACTGGTTGCTGCAGAAAAAGGAGGAGGTCAAAAGGGGGGTGAGTGTAACGGATGTGAAACGGCTAGCTTAGTTAGCGGTGCGCGCTAAATAGCGTTTCAATCGGTGACGTCACTTGCTCTGAGACCTTGAAGTAGTCGTTTTTGGCTTTTCTGGAGCAATGGGTGGGTGACTGTTGTTGATGTGTGCAGAGGGTTCCTGGTTCGCGCCCGGGTATGGGCGAGGGGACGGTCTGAATTTATTATGTTACACTCAGTTTTCTCCTATCACAGCCATTAAACTGTGTAACTTTTAAAGTCACCATTGGCCTCATGGTGAATTCCCTGAGTGGTTTCCTTCGTCTCCGGCAACTTAGTTAGGAAGGATGCCTGCATCTTTGTAGTGACTGGGTGTATTAATATACCATCCAAAGTGTAATTAATGACTTAACCATGTTCAAAGGAATGTTCAATGTCTGCTTTAAAAAAAAAACATGAATCTACCAGTACGTGCCCTTCTCTGTGTGGCATTAGAAAACCTCCCTGGTCTTGTGGTTGAATCTGTGTTTGAAATTCACTGCTCAACTGAGGGACCTTATAGATAATTGGTCTGTATGTGTGGGGTATAGAGATGAGGTAGTCATTCAAAAATCATGTTGAACACTATTATTGCACACAGAGTCAGTCCATGAAACTTATTATTTGACTTGTTAGGCAGATTTTTACTCTTGAACTTATTTAGGCTTGCCATAACAAAGGGGTCGAATACTTTTTGACTCAAGATATTTCAGCTTTTCATTTTTGTTAATATATACAAGTTTCTAAAAACATTGTAGTTCACATGGCTGAAAACCTTGGGATAAGACAAAATGCCTTCGGTTGCCTTGGGTTCTTGAGAGTAAGCCTGCTACTAGCTAGCTACCAGATGCGCAGCAACTTAAGTACTTTGGACTGGGTTTAAGAACTCTGAGATTAGGCTGAAAAATATGTTAACATTGACAGAAATGCTACAAAAAGTTAGCTAGATTCTCTATGGGCACATGAGAGCGATAAATTATACATTTAATCAAAACTGTTCTACCTACAAACGTATTCAGTCCGACAAATGGTAAGTCCAATGGTCACCGTATGGATGCTATAATCTCGTTTTAATCATACGCCAAGAATTTGAGCTAGGTGGTTGCAAGACATTTAATTTTTTCCTAATGAAAAATCCTGTATATGGTTCTTGGTACCAGCTGAACGTATCATGACCAGATGCAGGGAGTGTGTTGTGTTACTCCAATAAAGGAGTTATTGGAGTTAAACAATATGACACCATTGATATTGGTGTTACATTGGCTTAAATGTGATGGTAGGAAGATTTGAATTTATCATTGAGCATCAATCAACTCCTATTTATTGTGGGGGCCGTCCCCCCCACCAGTTGGAATTTACTTGATTTACTTTATTTCACTTGATAACACAAGCAGAGCGTTCAGGGTAGTGCTATTTAATACACAAAAGGCAAACATAAGCCACCCCACGAAAACACAGGGCGCACACAAAAACAAATGCCCCAAACACGGGGACTAACAGAGTCCAGCAAAAAAGCCACGAACATGAAAACACGTTAACCTCTAACGTGCATACTAGTCACACAAACGATCCTGCACAAAGAGCAGGCGGACCGGCTGGCTAATAAAGCCCAACTAATCACCAAATAAACAACAGGTGTAACCAATAAACAGACAAGGAGGGGGAGGAAAGAATCAGTGGCAGCTAGTAGGCCGGTGACGACGACCGCCGAGCGCCACCCGAACAGGACGGGGAGCCACCTTCAGTGGCAGCTAGTAGGCCGGTGACGACGACCGCGGAGCACCACCTGAACGGGAAGGGGAGCCACCTTCAGTGGCAGCTAGTAGGCCGGTGACGACGACCGCCGAGCGCCACCTGAACGGGAAGGGGAGCCACCTTCAGTGGCAGCTAGTAGGCCGGTGACGACGACCGCCGAGCGCCACCTGAACAGGAAGGGGAGCCACCTTCAGTGGCAGCTAGTAGGCCGGTGACGACGACCGCGGAGCACCACCTGAACGGGAAGGGGAGCCACCTTCAGTGGCAGCTAGTAGGCCGGTGACGACGACCGCCGAGCGCCACCTGAACGGGAAGGGGAGCCACCTTCAGTGGCAGCTAGTAGGCCGGTGATGACGACCGCCGAGCGCCACCTGAACGGGAAGGGGAGCCACCTTCAGTGGCAGCTAGTAGGCCGGTGACGACGACCGCCGAGCGCCACCCGAACAGGAAGGGGAGCCACATTCGGTAGGAGTCGTGACAACAAGAACCAATTGACATTGTTAATCACTGTAATATTTTGTGTAGATGGTTCTATTACTCTAACTGATCTTGTGAATATACACAGCATTAGAAGTGTTTAATCCCCCTTGTTCAACAGTGCGTATCCAGTGCCACATCTGAAGTGGTACACCTTCGCTGTGTTGCGATGACACAATCTCTCACTGAGGGCCCTCTCAGGGGAATGTTTGTATTGGTTGGGCCAATGTTTACATTCTAATGAAATGTAACGCAGCTTAACCTTGACCTCAGATTGACTAGCAGACCCCGAAGAAGATGGGAATATCTCTTATACCTATGATATGTAATGAGAGATTGGGAAATGAGAGGGCACCTTGTCGCATTCAGATCAAGTCTAATATTAGCTACTTGGCATCTCAGACTCTCAGACTCTTCTCAAGTAACAAGTACTAGGTCTTGTAGCAGGGAGACTTTGGGCTTGGTTCAACGCTTTGGACGGTGACAGAGAGAGCGGGAGAGAGAAAGAGAGAAAGAGCTGTGTTTGATAGCAGTAGTATGTGGCAGCGCTCGCCTAGTGATGGGAAGATGGCTGGAGAAACACCAGAGAGCTCAGGGACTTCACTGCTTCATGACGCAGAGGCTACACCTAGCAAGCCCAGGCACTTCTTAAAGGATGTGATTTTTCATGGCAAATTTCAAGTGAGTAGAATGACAAAGATACAGTATGTATGGATTTACATAATGTGTTTACATACTAGGAGACTGAGACTAACTATCTCAGGGGGAAATCTTCATCACATAACAGTTTGCTATATGTTTTTATAGTAAAGATAGGTTTGGCAGTTATTTCACTTGCTTAGCCTTTTGATTTGATTGATTTGTTGGAAATAATAGGTGGAAGTCAGAATTGTGTTTGTTTAGTGTAAATGTAGATGAAAAACCTACTTACACATCAAGTGGGTTGAGTAATAGCCTGAATATGTTTTTCAACTACATTTACACTATTTTGCCTATTGTTAATCCATTATTTATAACTTTTTTGTAAGGTTTTTATCTCAATATAGTTGAGAAATGGCTTGACCTGGTTTGGCAGTTTGTAGAGAGATAATTATCATGTAGGCTAATTACAGAACAAGTATCTACTGTAGACATCTGACATGTTGTACTGTCTTGTTCCCAGGCGTGGAGTTAGACTCAGCACATAGGGGGCGGGGCGTTCTCGAGGGGCCCGTCTGACCAAATGAATTGCTGATCGGGCCTATCATAAATGCAAATTGCAAATTAGGATGTTAGGCAGTCTGCCGCTAAAAATAAATGTGACCAGTCATGCTCATCAGTCTATAGGGAATCAAATCGGCTTGTGTGTATTTTCATACAGAGCCCAGTTTGAGCGGAATATCACGTGTTGCGCAGTGACAGATCACTCTCACAGCACATCCAATCAAATCAAAATTTATTTGTCACATGCGCCGAAAACAACAGGTGTAGACTTTACCATGAAATGCTTACTTACAAACCCAACACCAACAATGCAGTTCAAGAAATAGAGTTATAAAATAAACTAAAGAAAAAATATATATATAAAAAGTAGAACAATAAAATAACAGTACCGAGGTTATATACAGGGGGTATCGGTACCGAGTCAATGTGCGGGGGTACAGGTTAGTCGAGGTAATTTGTACATGTAGGTAGGGGTAAAGTGACTATGCATACATAATAAACAGTGAGTAGCAGCAGTGTAAAAACAAATGTCAAGGTAAATAGTCCAGGTGGCCATTTTGATTAATTTTTCAGCAGTCTTATGGCTTGGGGGTAGAAGCTGACCTTTTACGGCTAGGGGTGTTTCGACAACATCCGGTGAAATGGCATAGCGCGAAATTCTAAAATAATATTTAAAAAATGTAACTTTCATACATTCACAAGTCCTTTGCACCCCATTATTTTTATTTCTACTTTGCACATTCTTCCATTGCAAAACTACCATTCCAGTGTTTTACTTGCTATATTGTATTTACTTTGGCACCATGGCCTTTTTTGCCTTTACCTCCCTTCTCTCCTCATTTGCTCACGTTGTATACAGACTTGTTTATACTGTATTATGACTGTATGTTTGTTTTACTCCATGTGTAACTCTGTGTCGTTGTATCTGTCGAACTGCTTTGCTTTATCTTGGCCAGGTCGCAATTGTAAATGAGAACTTGTTCTCAACTTGCCTACCTGGTTAAATAAAGGTGAAATAAACAAGTGCAAAACACCAAATTAAAGCTTAACTTCCTGTTAATCTAGCCACTGTGTCAGTTTTCAAAAAGGCTTTACAGCGAAAGCAAACCATGCTATTATCTGAGGACAGCACCCGATCAAACAAACACATGACAATCATAATTTGACCTGCCAGGCGCGACACAAAACTCAGAAATAACTATATAATTCATGCCTTACCTTTGAAGATCTTCTTCTGTTGGTACTCCAATATGTCCCATAAACATCATAAATGGTCCTTTTGTTCGATAAATTCCGCCGTTATAGCTCCAAAATGTATTTGGCGCGTTTGACTCAGTTCCAAACACCAGTTCCAACTCAAGCAACATGACTACAAAATATCTAATAAGTTACCTGTAATCTTGATCCAAACATTTCAAACAACTGTCCTAATACAACTTTCGGTATTTTTTTGCGTAAATAATAGATACAATTTAAGATGGGATAAACTGCGTTCAATAGCGGATAAAAACAAAGTGGAGCCAGCTTTCAGGTCATGCGCCCCAACCACAACAGTATACTAGACTCGACCCTCGTTCTGAACAGCCCTACTTCTTCATTTCTCAAAGGAAAAACATCAACCAATTTCTAAAGACTGTTGACATCCAGTGGAAGCGATAGGAACTGCAAGCAAGTGCCTTAGAAATCTAGATCCACATAGAAACCTAATTGAAAACACTGTCACCTCAAAAACAAAATCCTGGATGGTTTGCCCTCTGGGTTTTCCCTGCCAAATAAGTTATGTTATTATCACAGACATCATTTTAACAGTTTTAGAAACTACCAATTATATGCATATCCTATCTTCTGGGCCTGAGTAGCAGGCAGTTTACTTTGGGCACGCTTTTCATCCGGACATGAAAATACCGCCCCCTAGCCCGAAGAGGTTTTAAGGAGCCTTTTGGACCTAGACTTGGCGCTCCGGTACCGCTTTCCATGCGATAGCAGAGAGAACAGTTTATGACTTGGGTGACTGGAGTCTTTGACAATTTTTGGGGCCTTCCTCTGACACCGCCTAGTTTATAGGCTCTGGATGGCAGGAAGCTTGATCCCAGTGATGTACTGGGTGATACACACTATCCTCTGTAGCACCTTACAGTCAGATGCCGAGCAGTTGCCATGGTTGCCATGGTTTCCATGGTGAGGCTGTAAAACCTTTTGAGGATCTGGGGACCCATGACAAATATTTTCAGTCTCCTGAGGGGGAAAGTGTCAGGTCTCTGACCTCCTCCCTATAGGCTGTCTCATCGTTGCCGGTGATCATGCCTACCACTGTTGTGTTGTCAGCAAACTTCATGATGGTGTTGGAGTCGTGCTTGGCCACGCAGTCGTGGATGAACAGGAAGTACAGGAGGGGACTAAGAACACACCCCTGAGGGGTCCCCATGTTGAGGATCAAACATGTGTTCTGATAAGCCCACTCATTGCGCCACATTTCTACATGCAACAGATATCCACTGTTAAAAAGAGGCTATTTATTTCTCAACTCCTCTTAATATTAAGCAACTGCCATTTGAGTTCAGGCATATGGTAGGCTATCATCAGCAACCTTGCAGTCTGAACTGGAGGCAGTCTGCATGTTGAAAACATATACTGTAGGCCTACTTAATAGTTTGAAACCTGGAAGTTTTACTTCATAGCCTATTACAAGGCATGTCTTACCTTGCTTCAAAGAAGCCAAAAGCCAAAACCTGACCATAGACATTTTTATTTTTCAAAAGAATCTGCAGGATCTTACATCCATGGCTGCACCCGTGGCCCGCCCTATGCCAGCTCTGCTTCAGGTTGTCCCACATTACACATGCAGCTCTGTGAAGAATTGAACTATGCACAAGAAAGGTGTGTATGTGTGTTTGTGAAAAGAGGACCTTTTTGGGAACATAAACAAAAACAAACTAATTTATGACACGCAGCCCAAATCCTCTTTTGCCGGGCTAGTTGCCACAGAGAACTTAACTAATTGGAAGCAGCGATAGAGGAGAGTGGGGTAATTTGAACCAAAAGGGTACATTGAGCCCCCTTGTTTTTAGCAAACCATGCACAAAATCTATTATTTTACCAAATATTTAGGTAGAGGTCATCATTTCATGGCGAATGTGAAGGAAGAAACACATGGAAAAAGTGGTAAGCAAGTTTAGGTCCCCAAAAATAATTTTCACCAAGTCAAGAACATTTATTGTGTTAGAGGTTTCGTGATGCTTGTATCTAAACCAAAGTAGAACATTTTAATATTGTTCTATACTTCCGTTGGAGTATCTATAACCTTCAATATGAGGTCCTAAACCTAGCATGAAAGTGCATCCTTGTAGCTGTGTGGGCTAATATAGTCAAACTGTTTGCCTTGGGGTAAGTTGAGTCAATGACCACGGAGTAAGTTGAGCCAATGGTTGAGCCAATGGTTGAGCCAATGTCAAGTTGTACATATTGAAGTGTTTTCTTCCCAGGCGTAATGCAAGCCATTATCACTGGGATATTAGGTAACAACAGGGCCTGGCCTATGTTAAAAGTGTTTGTTAGGTGTTTAGCCTATGTTAAAAGATGCTTAAAATTATTAAAAAACAAAACTGTAATATTTACATGAATTCTGATTATTTCCAGGGACACACAACATCCTGAAATATACACTGGGTGGACAAAACATTAGGAACACCTGCTCTTTCAATGACAGACTGACCAGGTGAATCCAGGTGAAAGCTATAATCCCTTATTGATGTCATCCACTTCAATCTGTGTAGATGAAGGAGAGGATAGATGTTAATTAAAGAAGGATTTTTAAGCCTTGAGACAATTGAGGCATGGATTGTGTATTTGTACCATTCAGAGAGTGAATGGGCAAGACAAAATATTTAAGTGCCTTTGAATGGGGTATGACAGTAGGTGCCAAGCACAGCGTTTTGAGTGTTTCAAGAACTGCAACCCTGCTGGGTTTTTCATGCCCAACAGTTTCCGTGTGTATCAAGAATCGTCCACCACCCAAAGGACATCCAGCCAACTTGAAACAGTGGGAAGCATTGTAGTCAACATGGGCCAGCATCCCTGTGGAATGCTTTCAACACCTTGTAGAGTCCATGCCCTGACGACTTGAGGCTGTTCTGAGGGCAAATGGGGGTGCAACTCAATATGAGGAAGGTGTTCCTGATATTTTCTACTCTCAGTGTATCAAATAAACTAAATTTGGTCACATCCATGTGTTTATCAGATGTTATTGCGGGTGTAGCGAAATGCTTGTGAAAAAACTACGTTTCCTAAGAGCTAGAAGCGAGGCAGCCCTCTCTGTCGCCGACATTTTTTATTTTTTGTGTAATGTCTTTGTTGAAAGAATACTATATTTCCCTTGACGGATTGATTCTGAATGTCTCAACTTACTCCACTCTCCCCATAACCTCACATAACCCACATCAGTAGTGAGTGCCTCCTAAAATCTTCCCAGTCAGTGTTACAAATGGAACAGTGTCTTAGATTTTCACAATTTATTTGACCTTTATTTAACGAGGCAAGTCTGTTAAGAACACATTCTTATTTACAATGACAGCCTACCCCGGCCAAACCCTAATCCGGACGACACTGGGCCAATTGTGCACTGCCCTATGGGACTCCCAATCACGGCCGGTTGTGATACAGCCTGGAATCAAACCACGGTCTGTAGTGATGCCTCTAACACTGAGATGCCAAGCCTTAGACCGCTGCGCAACTCGGGAGCATGTGAGGTAGAGTATGGAATTGGGTGGAATTGTCAAATTAGGTCATTGAATTAAGTGATTGTATTAATGTGGGGCGGGCCACAATGATTAAAAATAGAAAATCAGTTGGGTCAGTCAGTGCTATCAAAATAGTCTGCAGGATTATTGGACAATATTATTACAGCTGATAAGTCATCAAACCAATCCAGATCGCTAAAGATCACAGTCAGTCAGCCTTGCTCACCCAAACACAAGAAACACCCACATGTCTGCACACACACAAGCAATCATCAATCGTTTTGGCACTCTGACCTGAAATAAGCTACTGTAGTTCAGGAAGTCCTTAACATTGCTCTATGTAACTGCCATTTGGGTAAATAATAGTATATGTTGATAGTAGCAGATAGCATTATAATGCAGTTCTTCATCAGCCTATAACACATAAAATCAAATATTTGTTTCTATAATTTCATAGGTGATGTTCCAGAGATAACCCTGTTGGATGTGTCTAATGATAATACTGACTATTGGACCACCAGGTCAGGAATAAGCAGAGAGTTTTGGTCACTCAAACATTAATGGTCAAACAAGCTTGGATTTCAGCATTTGTTATATCCCTCTGAAAACCTGCCATATACTGTACATATCCAACTGAAAACGGATCAACCATGAGTATGTCATGCATGTTGTTATAATCATGACACAAATATCCAAGTGGATATATAGGAATTTTGATTATTTGTGTAAAAAAATGTAAATGTTATAATGGCCATATAAGATTCCTTCTTTTAAACAAGCCACACAGTATAAGATTGCAATTCTATGTGAAGAAGAGCTTTCTCTCAATAGTTTAATATTTTCTGGTTTGCAGGGAAACAGTAGATGAGAAATCTGGCATATTACACTATTGTCAAAATCCTACATGTATTTTTTCAATATTTTATTCTCCATTTGTTCTCTGATTGTTATGATTATAAAATGTATTTCGTCCTTCTCTGCTGTGATATATGTTCAGGAAAATCCTATTGAATTTAGTTGAATAATATATTTTAACACTATAACTATAGACACCTTTCATATAAATGAATGATATATCCTAAAACATAGCAGCAGGAATATTTGTTGAATTGTTTGTACACACACAGAGTAGCAACACAAGCCTTTTTTTGGATATCAAAATGTTCAATACATGTTTTTAAGTAAATAGTTCAAATAATGATCAATACTGCTTGTCTTGCAAATCAGCATTCGGGTTCTAAGTCACTGAGAGTGATCACTTCAACTCAATTCCTTAGGAGCCCTATTGGGACTAGCTAGACCCCACCTTGACCCCAGTAGTCTAACTGGCTCATTAACCATGCTGTGCCTCTCACGACAAATGGCAAAAGCTGCACAGCACACACACATACACACATGCACATGATTCAGCTAGGCATCTAGC
The DNA here is from genome assembly GCF_034236695.1 of Oncorhynchus nerka. Taxonomy (NCBI): domain Eukaryota; kingdom Metazoa; phylum Chordata; class Actinopteri; order Salmoniformes; family Salmonidae; genus Oncorhynchus; species Oncorhynchus nerka. The sequence goes on along the minus strand of NC_088404.1, from coordinate 14,452,359 downwards.
CCAAGCAGCCCTCTAATGCACAGCCCTCCCCTCTCTCCCCAGCTCCTGAACTGCCTGACACCTGAGGAGAACACAGGATGTCAGCATGGCCTGTACTTTCAGGACGGAGAGAGGCGGGTGGACTACATCCTCACCTACCACATCAAAAAGCCCAGCAGCTCGCGCTCCAACCGACAGTCCTCCCGCTTCACTGACAACGCCTTTACACGGAGCCTCCGCCGTGGGACAGCCAGGCTGGGACGAGCGCCACCCTCTCAGCCCAGAGGTGACCCGGAGGTGGCCTCCCAAGACCACAGCATGGACTACCACGTGGACGACAAGCGCCTCCACCGGGAGGAGTTTGAGGGCAACCTGAGGGATATGGGCATGGAGCTGGAGAAGGATGAGGATGTGAGTTGCTTCTCTACGGCTTCTCTGTTCTGTTCTTTTTGACCAAACACACGATATTATCAGCAATGTCCAGTCAGGTCTAGCGTTAGCTATGAGTTAGCTTAGGGCAGAGAGGGGAGAGTATTCCACACAACACAACACTGCTGCACCTCTACAGTCTTTGTTTTCCAGCTGGCTGGTGGATCAGGGGTATTTTTGTCTTTGGGCTTAGGTCAGCCAGTTTGCCTTGAGCCCCCACCATGTAACAGTATACAAAAGATACATTGTACTTTGGTACAGCACCAGCTGAAACCGGCCTATAGAGGGCTAGCAGGACTTGCAGCAGTAACCAGGGTAACTGGGGTAACCCGGGGTAACCTTTTAACCTGCTTGGTTTGTTTGTTTGTTGGATTTACAGTGCCTTGCAATAGTTTTCAACCCCCTTGGCGTTTTTCATATTTTGTTGCATTACAACCTGTGATTAAAATATATGTTTATTTGGATTTCATGTAATTGACATACACAAAATAGTCCAAATTGGTGAAGTGAAATGAAAAAAAATCACTTGTTTAAAAAAAATTCTAAAAATCAATCAATGGAAAAGTGGTGTGTGCATATATATATTCACCCCCTTTGCTATGAAGCCCCTAAATAAGATCTAATAGGAAAAATGCCAAGGGGGTGAGTACTTTCGCAAGCCACTGTATCCTTGTCCTTGTCCTGAGGAAAAACCATTTGAGAACCATTGGTGTAGACCAGGGGTGTCAAAGTCAAATGGACGGAGGGCCAAATAAAAAAATCAGCTACAAAGAATGTTCATTGAAAAATTTTAAAGGATATAGTCTAGTGAATAATTGAACCTAAAAACCTAACAAATATATTACAATATGATCAGATAAATAAAGCAATATTTTCTTATGGCTCTGTCAGTAATCTTTAATTTTCAACAGACACAAAAGACAAATTTCCTTTATATAAATATCCCCATAACATGAACAGTATTCAAGGCACCATCAGTAGACTATATTTTCTATTTTAGCAAAAGTGGGCTAAATTTACTTCAAAGAAAAACAATAATAGCAATTTTCTATCATCCACTCAACTGAAATATTTTTAAAATATAATTGGATTGAAATACAAAAAAATAAAGTGCAAAAATCTATTAATCAAAAACAACACTTTGTTTAAGGAGAAGTAACATGCAGTGAAAACAAATATTAAATTTTAACTTTTAAACTTGAACTGAGTAAAAACTCTAAATATGTGATTGCACAGTAATGTTCACTTGTTTGAGGTTGAGGGTGATACTTGGTGGTGTCCCATCTTTTCCACAAGTTCATCAATGTTCGGGGTAAGGCTCTGAGCTGAAGAAATCCTCAGAATTGAGTGGAGGTGTTCAGCAGTAAGTCACTTCTGTGTGATGTTTTGTTCAGGTTCATCAAAGAAAACAGTTGTTCACACAGGTATGTGCTGCCAAACATAGACAACGTTTGAGCAGCCTGGATGCGCAGCTGGGGCATTGTGCCGGGAGGAAACGGGCGAACTCCGCAGCACCCACTGCCGCATATTTTGCCCTCAGTGCATCATTGCATTGGAGGTCAATCAACTCCATTTGGAGGTTTGGTGGTGAGCTTTCCACGTCAACAGCAAATGGGTTACCGAGCAGTTCCAACCTGCTTTTTGTGCTTCAAAGTCAGCAAATCGGTGTCGAAAGTCAGTGCAAGCATACCTATTTTATCAGCCAACTGTGTGCTCGGAACGCACTGGTAGAGAGCTTCTCTTTCATGGTCTGGCAGCTGGGAAAGTGGCTCAAATTTTCTTTCCGCATCTGCGTCTCCCACAGAGTCAGTTTGGTTTTAAATGCCTTCACTGTACTGTACATATCAGAGATGACACGATCCCGACCCTGCAGCTGCAAGTTTATTGCATTCAGATGACTGTAATGTCACACAGAAAAGCCATTTCACACAGAAACATTTCGTCTCGGAGTTGTGTTGTGTCTTTCCCTTTGCTGTCCAAGAACAGACAAATCTCCTCACGAAGCTCGAAACATCTTTGAAGCACCTTTCCCTGGCTTAGCCATCGCACCTCTGTGTGATAAGGCAAATCACCATGCTCCGTTTCTAACTCCGTCAGAAATGCCTTGAACTGGCGGTGATTCAAACCTTTGGCTCTGATAAAGTTAACTGTGCGCGTGATGATGCTCATTACATGCTCCATTTTCAAGGCTTTACCGCACAACGCTTCCTGGTGTATGACAATGATAAGCTGTCAGCTCACCTGTCGCGTTTTCCTCTTGCATCTTTTCCGTATCTTCGCCACCAGTCCGCTCCTGTGTCCACACATCGCAGGTGCTCCGTCGGTTGTCAAACCCACGAGTTTTTCCCAAGGCAGCTCCATCTCATTTACACATCTTGACACCTCTTCATACAAATCATGCCCCGTAGTTGTGCCATGCATAGGACGTAAAGCCAAAACTCCTCTGTCACGCTTAGGTTGGAGTCCACTCCGCGGATGAAAATTGACAACTGGGCAATGTCAGAAATGTCGGTGCTCTCATCCACAGCCAAGGAATATGCAATAAAATCTTTTCCCTTTTTCACAAGCTGCTCTTTTAGATTGATGGACAACTGGTCTACTCTCTCGGCAATGGTGTTTCTGCTCAGACTCACATTTAAAAAGAGTTGCCTTTTTTCTGGGCAAACTTCGTCACAAACTTTAATCATGCAGTTTTTGATGAAATCCCCTCCGTAAATGGCCGGGCTGATTTAGCGATCTCTTCTGCCAAAATAAAACTGGCCTTGACAGCAGCCTGGCCTTGTGATTTGGCTTTTTTGAACAGAGCCTGTCGAGATTTGAGGCCTCGTTTTAATTCCTCTGCCTTTTGTAGCCTTTGTTCCATGTCCATATTCTTGTTTTTGTCCGCGTGTTTCGTTTCATAATGTCGTCTCAGATTATACTCTTTCAGTACCGCCACACTTTCTCCACACAGAAGACACACAGGTTTTCCAGCTACCTTCGTGAACATATACTCCGACTCCCACCTTGTTTGAAACCCCCGGTTCTCAGTATCCACCTTCCGTTTTGCCATTTTTGATGGGTATCTGAAAGTTAATTTTACTGTGATGCTGACGACTGCTGTGCCAATAAATATTGAAATGAAGCAGCCTACTGCTCGGTGTGTCACCTTTGCATTGTGGGAAATGTAGTATTGGTGCGTGTAAAAGATCTGCGGGCTGCCGGCTTGCTGCGGGCCGGTTCTAATAATAAATCAAGATCATCCCAGGGGCCGTAAAAAACCTTCTTGCGGGCCGGATGTGGCCCGCGGGCCTTGACTCTGACATATGTGGTGTAGACTCTAGAGAGACCCCTTCAAAGTAGAAGGATACATATATAAATAAAAACTGACTGGTCCTTGGTTACAATAATCAAATCAGATTGTGATGTCATGATCTAGGCCAAAATCTCCATCCCACCTGAACAGGCTGGGAATTCCAGCATTTTTTTTCAAACAGCTCTTACACAACATGGACATTATCCAAATGTTCACAGTTTTAGTGTCATTTCGACCTCATAGTGTGAAAATATCATAAAAAAATAGGGAAATCTCGTTTTTAACTGCACTTTAAACATTACATAATTAGTATCAGTGTTATGCTTTATTTTTCTTGTTCAAAGCCAATGCATTTTGAATTCAAAATCACTGATCAGGATCAAAAGATGAATCTCTTGTAAAAAAACAAAACAAACAAAAAACATTTTAAAGTATGGCAGCCGTTGAATCAACTTGTTGGATTAGATGTCATGAGAGTGAATGGATAAAGGAAACCCCTGTGTAGTTATAGTAGTAGTCTTGTGGTGCATTGACCAACAGTAACCTGTCATGGACAGGACCTGAGGATGTCATGAGGGTGAAGTCCAGTAATATGAGACTAAGTCGGTCCAAGTGCTGAGGATGGCAAGATGACAGCTGCCATGGTAGATCTCTTTACCAAGTCAGGGACAGACAGGGCAGGGCTCTGTGGAAGGATCACACCATGCACAGACACACACAAACACACATCCACACACACGCACAATCATACACACAGCGCCAGGCAACTAATGTGTGGCAATGCCAGCTGGAAGATCACTCAGAATACCTTGACTGTACTCTTTAAGAGCAGTACAAACTCTCACCAACTCTCACACATACAGAGTGTGAGAAAGAGATATATAAATTACGTCATATGTCTAGTATTTTTGTGGACTTTTCTTACAAGGCAGGGTACATGCGAGATTTGGTTCTAGGTGCCATTCACTCACTGTGTTATAAATCATCTGGGTATAATTTTCCATTTTGTCCCGAAATTGCATTCAAGCCATCATTCTATTATCTAAGTCTTTCCCATGTGGTTATCGTGTCAGACTGTTCACCGTGGAGGAAGACATACAGAATAATCTCTGTCTTGTGATCTTAGCGAAGAGAGGGGAGTAATGTTTAGGTATTTTATCATTTCCTCTCATCGTCTGTCCATTGTGGAGTTAGTTGATTAAAATAGGCGCCCTAAGTATTATAGATCATTAAAGTGCTGTTGACTATACTAATCTGTCTATAGAGGACATTTAAGTGGGAGTAATTCACATCTGTATCTAATAGAGGGAGGGACACTGGGACGGGACTGAAGTGGGAAGGAAGGAAGCAGAGGTGGTGATGGGATGTGGATGAGTGTCAATGTTTGGGATTCAAACAGTGATGTGATTAATGTATAATTCTGCTAGGAAACCCATATGAACTAACCTTGACCCTCTATGTTTCTAGAACATTCTAGTTGTCTCTGATTCTAAAACCAGAATGCAATGTGATGTCTGACAGTGCGAGACTACATTATAGTTGTCTCTGATTCTAAAACCAGAATGCAATGTGATGTCTGACAATGCGAGACTACATTATAGTTGTCTCTGATTCTAAAACCAGAATGCAATGTGATGTCTGACAGTGCGAGACTACATTCTAGTTGTCTCTGATTCTAAAACCAGAATGCAATGTGATGTCTGACAGTGCGAGACTACATTATAGTTGTCTCTGATTCTAAAACCAGAATGCAATGTGATGTCTGACAGTGCGAGACTACATTCTAGTTGTCTCTGATTCTAAAACCAGAATGCAATGTGATGTCTGACAGTGCGAGACTACATTCTAGTTGTCTCTGATTCTAAAACCAGAATGCAATGTGATGTCTGACAGTGCGAGACTACATTATAGTTGTCTCTGATTCTAAAACCAGAATGCAATGTGATGTCTGACAGTGCGAGACTACATTCTAGTTGTCTCTGATTCTAAAACCAGAATGCAATGTGATGTCTGACAGTGCGAGACTACATTCTAGTTGTCTCTGATTCTAAAACCAGAATGCAATGTGATGTCTGACAGTGCGAGACTACATTCTAGTTGTCTCTGATTCTAAAACCAGAATGCAATGTGATGTCTGACAGTGCGAGACTAAATTCTAGTTGTCTCTGATTCTAAAACCAGAATGCAATGTGATGTCTGACAGTGCGAGACTACATTATAGTTGACTGGATGTCTTTTAGATCTGCACGCCTAAATTCAATACTTGTTGCAGCATCACTTGTTATTAAGGTTTGTTGGGCCAAAGAAAACTAGTATAAATGAAGTAGGACCTGCACACCCGGTTGCTCCACCGCGTACCTTTAGTTAGGCTAGTTACACAACCACATTTTGATCCAAGACTGCCTCTATCAAAACCTCTAACCGTGTCCATGAGTGCTCTGTGTGTTTTACAATGTGATGGTGGGAACAGGATGCATGATATAGTCTCACAAATGAGCTGCTGCATTCCTAAATCACTTCTGATTAAATGCTGCTCTGAGTACTCAAACTGATTCAGCCTATAGATAGCACTGACACCACCGCGTCCTGAGTTGTTGAGAATGTCACTCCTAATGTTTCAGACATGGTGACATTTGTCGCTTGACATACAGTACACAGCACAGAGGCCAAGGTACTTTTATAAGATGTTATGCAAAGACTGATGATCTGTATCAACAACAAACATGATGCTGGCTGATAGATGATAGAAAGTGACAGGCTGTTAAGACAGTCGGTTGTTCAAGGGATTGAGATCAAAGTTAGAGACTGTGTTTTGTTTAAGATTCTGCATCCCTTGTTACTAATGATGCTTGTCTTAGCTCTATTGAAGACAATACAAACTGAGATCGCCCGTAACAGGTGGTTGTTTAGAATTTGAGATCAAGTTAGCCATGCTAGTCTTCTCACAGGAGAAGCTGCAGATTGGAACAGATGCTCTGTGCTGTACCATGTCAGTGGGTGAATGAGCATCTCAGTAACCACTGATTCCATGTAAATGATATCATGGGGGTCATTTCTGGGTAACTGGGTGACAGCAGCATCAAAGCCTTCACAGTGAATCCCTCCTGTGTTGATGTTGTTCAACATACAGTACTGTGGAATACTATTTGTGTCGGTACTAGTTTGAACTTATTTGTCATTGTCCTGGGTTCATTGTAATGATGATGACGTGTTTCTATAGAAGGGTAGCTGATTATTCTCATGATTTCCCATGGTGTCTCTTTGTCTCTGTGCCATACAGTAAGTAGCCTTCAGTTCCCAGACATTGTTTTGATTGAACCGACTATAGAACAAGGATTTGTTTGGAGACCGTTGTTTACCCAACTGTCATCCAGATGAATGTATTGCTTTCCTTAAAGACAAGAGATAAACACATGCATTTCTTTCATTCTTTTAGTTTGTTGCCTTTATACATACCTCTTGATGCTGTCATGTCATATACTGTTGTTGGTCTAGCATAAAAAGGGACATTATAGCCAAAGGGTTGGGCATTCAGTACTTGCCAACCAAACCTTAAACTTCCATTTTATTGTTCAAAAAATGAAGTTTATTTCATGAAATGAATCGTTTTTTTGTTTATTTCAGACTAAAACTCCAGGTGTGGGCTTTGTGAAGATTCATGCTCCATGGCATGTGCTCTGTCGAGAGGCAGAGTTTATGAAGCTCAAGATGCCCACGAAAAAAGTAAGTTAACTGTTGAATGATATGTAACGGTTACAAGCTTCTCCAATGAGCTTAGAGAGGGAGGTGAGAACCAGAGGAAACAAGGACAAAGGAAGCAAGGACAGAGGAAGCAAGGACAGAGGAAACAAGGACAGAGGAAGCAAGGGCAGAGGAAACAAGGACAGAGGAATCAAGGTTTTGACAGCTAGTAACGTTTTCAGACACAGACCTGATGCTTGCCATTCTCATTCTCTCTGACCTGTTTGTGCCCTGGTTAACCTCCTGGGCACAAACATGTATATCAATAACACGTATGGAATCATGTAGTAGACCTGAATGTATATCTATATATTGTAGGTACACTATATATACAAAAGGTTTTGGACATCCCTTCAAATGAGTGAATTCAAATCAAATCAAAGTTTATTTGTCACGTGCGCCGAATACAACAGGTGTAGGTAGACCTTACAGTGAAATGCTTATTTACAGGCTCAAACCAATAGTGCAAAAAAAGGTATTAGGTGAACAATAGGTAAGTAAATAAATAAAAACAACAGTAAAATAACAGTAGCGAGGCTATACAAGGAGTGAGGCTATAAAAGTAGTGAGGCTACATACAGACACCGGTTAGTCGGGCTGATTGAGGTAGTATATACATGTAGATATGGTTAAAGTGACTATGCATATTTGATGAACAGAGAGCAGTAGTAGATTAAAAGAGGGGTTGGCGGTGGTGGGATGCGGAATACAATGCAGATTGCCAGGTTAGCCAATGTGCGGAAGCACTGGTTGGTTGGGCCAATTGAGGTAGTATGTACATATGTACATGAATGTATAGTTAAAGTGACTGCGCATATATGATGAACAGAGAATAGCAGCAGCGTAAAAGAGGGGGAGGCACACAATGAAAATAGTCCAGGTAGCCATTTGATTACCTGTTCAGGAGTCTTATGGATTGGGGGTAAAAACCTTCCGGTACCGCTTGCCATGCGGTACCGCTTGCCATTCGGTAGTAGAGAGAACAGCCTATGACTGGGGTGGCTGTGGTCTTTGACAATTTTTAGGGCCTTCCTCTGACACCGCCTGGTGTAGAGGTCCTGGATGGCAGGCAGCTTAGCCATAGTGATGTACTGGGTCTTACGCACTCCCCTCTGTAGTGCATTACGGAGGCCGAGAAATTGCCGTACCAGGCAGTGATGCAACCGGTCAGGATGATATTGTAGTTCTATAAACTGAAGGTATATCTTTATATTGTAGTTCTATAAACTGAAGGTATATCTTTATATTGTAGTTCTATAAACTGAAGGTATATCTAGATATTGTAGTTCTATAAACTGAAGGTATATTTTTATATTGTAGGTATATAAACTGAAGGTACATCTAGATATTGTAGTTCTATAAACTGAAGGTATATCTAGATATTGTAGTTCTATAAACTGAAGGTATATCTTTATATTGTAGTTCTATAAACTGAAGGTATATCTTTATATTGTAGTTCTATAAACTGAAGGTATATCTAGATATTGTAGTTCTATAAACTGAAGGTATATCTAGATATTGTAGTTCTATAAACTGAAGGTATTTCTTTATATTGTAGGTATATGAAATGAAGCAGAGTACGGGTGTTGGGGCGAAGATCAACACATTGGTAAACAAAGTGACAGAACCTCTCTATCCCAACGTGGAGGATAACAGGACACACAATGTTAAGCATCTCTCCTACATGTTCTCCAGGGAAAAACAACACTTGTGAGTATATACTTTATGTCTTATGATAATATAGGGTATACAGGACTGTATAGACTCTATAAATGTACCTTAACATATTGACTTCAATTCCTTCTCAAAACCATCTTGGTTTCAAGGACATGAAATACACTTCTATTGTACAATACCAGTCAAACATTTGGACACACCTACTCATTCAAGGCATTTTCTTTATTTTTTACTATATTCTACATTGTAGAATAATAGTGAATACATCAAAACTATGAATTAACATATATAGAATACTGTAGTAACCAAAAAAGTTTAAAACAAATCAAAATATATTTTAGATTTTAGATTCTTCAAAGTAGCCACCCTTTGCCTTGATGACAGCTTTGCAAACTCTTGGCATTCTCTCAAACAGCTTCACCTGGAATGCTTTTCCAGCAGTGTTGATGGAGTTCCCACATATGCTGAGCACTTGTTGGCTGCTTTTCCTTCACTCTGCGGTCCGACTCATCCCAAACCATCTCAATTGGTTAGAGGTTGGGTGATTATGGAGGCCAGGTCATCTGATGCAGCACTCCATAACTCTCGTTCTTGGTCAGATAGCCCTTACGGGTGTGTTGGGTCATTGTCCTGTTAATAAACAATTGATAGTCCCACTAAGGGCATCGCTGCATAATGCTGTCGTAGCCATGCTGGTTAAGTGTCCCTTGAATTCTAAATAAATCACAGACAGTATCATCAGCAAAGCACCCCCACACCATCACACCTCCTCCTCCATGCTCACGGTGGCAACCACACATGCAGAGATCATCTGTTCACCTACTCCACGTCTCACAAAGACACGGCGGTTTGAACCAATAATCTCAAATTTGGAGTCATCAGACCAAAGTACAGATTTCCGCTGGTCTAACGTCCGTTGCTCGTGTTTCTTTGCCCACGCAAGTCTTTTCTTCTTATTGGTGTCTTTTAGTAGTGGTTTCTTTGTAGCAATACAACCATGAAGGCCTGATTCACGCAGTCTCCTCTGAACAGTTGATGTTGAGATGTGTCTGTTACTTGAACTCTGTGAAGCATTTATTTGGGCTGCAATCTGAGGTACAGTTAACTCTAATGAACTTATCCTCTACAGCAGAGGTAACTCTGGGTCTTCATTTCCTGTGGTGGTCCTCATGAGAGCCAGTTTCATCATAGTGCTTGATGGCTTTTGCGACTGCACTTGAAGAAACGTTCAAAGTCCTTGACTAACCTTCATGTCTTAAAGTAATTGTGGACTGTCATTTCTCTTTGCTTATTTGAGCTGTTCTTGCCATAATATGAACTTGGTCTTTCACCAAATAGGGCTGTCTTCTGTATACCACACCTACCTTGTCACAACACAACTGATTGGTTCAAATGCATTAAGGAGGAAAGAAATTCCACAAATGAACTTTTAACAAGGCACTCCTGTTAATTGAAATGCATTCCAGGTGACTACCTCATGAAGCTGGTTGCGAGAATGCCAAGAGTGTGCAAAGCTGTCATCAAGGCAAAGGGTGGCTACTTTGAAGAATCTCAAACCTTAAATATATTTGGGATTTGTTTAACACTTTTTTGGTTACTACATGATTCCATATGTGTTCTTTCATAGTTTTGATGTCTTCACTATTATTCTATAGTAGGAGTAGTAAAAATAAAGAAAAACCCTTGAATGAGTAGTTACATTTACATTTACATTTAAGTCATTTAGCAGAGTTGTGTCCAAACCTTTGACTGGTACTGTAAATGTCTAGTGACATATGATATGGCATGTGGTGGCATATGCCTGT